>NC_056747.1:800792081-800978825 GCF_019279795.1 Protopterus annectens | reverse complement strand
CATTTCTCAGATCCTGTCTGGACATAGAAACTGGATGACTGAGTTCCCAGATAATCAAGGTTGCCTTCCCCAGCAAACCCCTGAGAATGCTGGCTCCAAGGGATGCTTTCATTCCTGTAACAAAAACTGAGCCTATAATGCTTAGGAAAGGTTTAAAGTGAAGAGCAGATTGCCACTTAAGTAATGTCATCAAGTGGAAGATTACAGAGAAAAGGACCGACAGAAAGCAGTCTGAAATCTATTTTGCTAATGTATCCTTGGAGCTGAAAAACTAAGTTGCTAATCTTTCTTGGAGCCTTTTGTGCATTCCAGGTAAAAACTTAAGCTGCCTGTGAACATACAAACAATGCAATAGGCACTCTCCCTTGTTAGAGTATTTAGGAAAAACCACTGGCAGATGAGTACCTTTGGCTCAAGTTAGTCTGAGTAGCCACATATGGGATGAAGAAAGGTTCTGTCCTAAGAGATACTGTCTGGTGAAAAATGATGTAGGGATACTGACAAGAAAGGGTCTGAAGCAAAAACTCTCCTAACATGGGTAAGACCTACCAAAAATGCCATGTTCCATGATGACAACTGAAGCCACTAGTTTGAAAGAGGACCTAGTTAGGCACTCGGGCACCAAATTAAGCTCCCAAACTGGAGCCAGTCTGGTTAATGGGGGCCAGGAAAGTAGAGTTGTGTAAAATCTTATCATAATTGTAGATGTCGCTCACTTCATGGCTGCAGTAATCATTACACAAGCGATCCCCTGCCAAGGGTGACTTGATATCCTGCATGTATATCAAAGCCTTTAGGTGCTTTATGGTATGCTGTACATCACACACATGCTCCATGCATTGTGTAGGACATAAAGATGTCATTTGGCCGCACCATCCTCAGAAGTGAAAGCCCCGGTAGGAATGCCAGTGCAGTGAACAGAAAAGGTAATCAAGTACATAGGCTCATAAGTGTGTGTAACTAGGCTAATGGCCCTGGAGCCTTTACAAGCCTAGCCTATAGAATTAACTTGGTATCGTGCCATCCAACCTTAGTTCCCAGTGCCTCTGTCGAGTAGAGCCACTGGAGTGATCCCCTGGGTGAATTTTTTTTATTTCCCATCCACTCATCAAGATTTCTCTTGAAGGCGGCCAGTGAGGTGCTTTGTTTGACATGTATGGGAAGTCTATTCCATAGCATGGGCAGTCTGTGGGTTATGAACCTGTCCCCTCCAGCACGTTCTGTTGATTGTGGTAATGAGGTTGAGGTCTCTGGAGTGTGTGTGGTGCGGAGGGATTGGGATTTCTTTAGATGTAGCATTTCTAACAGAGCTGAGTCAGACATGGCTTTGTAAGTCAAGCACAGATCACCTCTAAGTAGGCAATATGAGACAGAGAATAGTTGGGAGTTTTTTTTAGTCTGTCCATATAGGATAAGTGTTTAAGGCTTAGGATCCTCTTTGTGAGGTACTTTTGCGGCCTCTCCAGTTGTTGCAGGTGTCTAGTGAGGTACATGCCAAATGGGGCATTGTACTCGATTGGCCTAATGAGGGAAGAGTAGAGGGAGACTATGACCTCTTTCTTCCTTCCTGGATGCAAAACCCTTAGTAATGAGATGTGCCACATAGGACTTTCTACCCACAGTGGCAATATAGCACATCCAGAAGAGAACTAGACCAGGGGGGCGGAGGGAGGGAGTGAATACTGCAATAGTGAAGAGAAGAACATCTACCATTATGGTAAGATTTTAAACTGCATTATGGCCTTCCGTTTCACTGTTGCAGTAATCATAACACTACGGAGAGTGTCAAAGCT
The DNA here is from genome assembly GCF_019279795.1 of Protopterus annectens. Lineage (NCBI taxonomy): Eukaryota > Metazoa > Chordata > Ceratodontiformes > Protopteridae > Protopterus > Protopterus annectens. The sequence goes on along the minus strand of NC_056747.1, from coordinate 800,977,032 downwards.
CAGAAAGAACAGGAGGAGGAAGGACCAGCAGAGCCCACTAGGAAGCCATGAAGGATGGCCCTACAGAAACCAGCCCTAGCCCTGGAAATTCCAAATGTGTAGTGCTTGGTAAATATATGCACAGAAGTCCAGGTAGCTGCCTCAAGAATAGAGTTAGTACCCAAACTCTTGAAAAAAGCACCAGAAGAAGCCACAGCAATAGTAGAAAGAGCCTTAACAGAATAAGGAAAGCTTTTACCATGAAAGGAATAACAAAAAAAATAGCTTTAGAGATCCAAGAAGAAATAGTCTGCTTGGACACACTAATCCTGGGGATCTAGGATGAAAGGAAACAAATGGCTGATCAGATTTTCTAATAGTATTAGTCTTATCCAAATAAAATCCGAGTTGTCTATGCACATCCAATGTGTGCAGCACCTTCTCACTAGCAGACTGCTGAGAAAGGAAAAACGTAGGCATATTAATAGAATGATTAAGGGCCAACTTATTAACTACACCTTGGACATAAAAGGAAGATTACTACACAAGGACACCCTGTCCTTATGAAACCCCAAAAAAGAACAAGAAGCCATAAGGGCTTGAAGATCAGACACCCACCTGGCAGAAAGTGCAGTTGTGTACACGTACCATAAAGTAGATGTTCGAGAGTATTCACTGTTGCAGTCATCACACTTTGGTTATCTGCCTGCAGGTAGCCCTCAATCGGCCCGAATACCAGAGACTTAATATTTCTGCGTTGGATGCTGTTGCTCCAGGACTGACGTCAGGTCGTCAGGGGTATAAAGAAAGGCAGCCAACGCCATTACAGCAGTTTTTCTTGCCCCAAATGTCAGGAGCCCCCCAAATAGGGAGCTAAGTTATGGTGGGGAAAACACCACCAGTAAAAAGTAAATAGCAATACCCCTGAAAGGGGTGAGTAATAGCCACAGAGAGGAGGAGAGAGAGAGAGAGACAGAGAGAGAAACCAGGGGGCTGGAGGGAGGGAAACCAGGACTGCAACAGTGAATACACTGTAACATCTACATTTATGGTAAGTGTACACAACTGTACTATGTTCTTCGTGTTTCACTGTTGCAGTCATCACACTTGGGTGGATTCCCAAAGCTGAAGAAGGGTGGAGGCAAGAAGAGTTAGGGCTGGCTAGTATGCCTTGCAGGACTGCTGTGGCACAGCCTACCCTGGACTTGGAAAAGATAGGCAGGTGGTAATGCTTGGTGAAGGTGTGCACTGAACTCCAGGCAGCAGCTTCCAGGATGTCACTGGTAGGGACTCCCCTGAGAAATGCTGTAGAGGTAGATGTTTGCCCTAGTGGAATGTGTTCTGACCCCCTGAGGGGTTGGTTTCCCATGGTGCTTTTAGCAGAAATGGATGCAGTGTGCTATCCATTTGGAAATTATTTGTTTTGAAATGGCCTTGTCCTCTGCCCCTGTTGCAAAGCTGACTAGTAACTGGTCAGATTTTCTGAAATGCTTAGTCCTATCAAGGAATAATCTGAGCCGTCTTTGCATGTCTAAGGAGTGCAGGATCTTTTCCCCTTTATTTTGAAGATTAGGAAAGAAAGTTGGCAAATGGATGGATTGGTTGAGAGCCACACTGGACACCACTTTAGGCATAAAGGAAGGGTTAGTCCTGAGGGAAACCCTGTCAGCATGGAAAATAATGAAGGGTTCCACAGCCATAAGTGCTTGTAGCTCAGATACACTTCTAGCTGAAGTGATGGCCAGAAGCAAGGCTGTTTTCCAAGAGAGGAATTTTAACTCAGCAGGTTCAAAGAGGGGAAGTGTGAGCTTTACCAGTACCAAGTTAAGGTCCCAAGCAGGGGTGGGTGCTCTCCTTGGTGGCCTTAAGTTGTTTGCCCCTCTCAGGAACGGTTTGATAAGAGGATGTGAGAAGAGAGGTGGCTCAGTGCTGAAATGGCTGAGGCGTGTATCTTAATGGAGAAGGACAGGCCTTTGTGGAGTAGATCTACTACGTAATCCAGGATTACAGGCAGGGAGAGCAGAGTTGTGTCCTCTCCTTTAGATTGAATCTTTTCCACTTATCAGCATAGGATTTTCTTGTACTGGGTCTTCTGGCTTCAAGAATGACATCCAGCACCTGGTTGCTGGGGGATAATTCAAGAAATAAACCAGGCTGCAAGACTTAGGGTTTGCAGTTGTGGATGCAAAACCTGTCCCTCCTGCCGAGGGAGCAGGGTTGGGTTCTGGTGTAGGTGCCAGGGTGGCACTGGTGACAGGCTGCGCAGTTGAGGGTACCAGTGGTGGTGTGGCCAGTCTGGGGCAATCAGAATTGTCCTTGGTCTGTCCTTTCCTATCTTGAGTAATACTCTTGAGAGAAGGGGCAGAGGAAGAAAGGCACAGATTGACAGATTTACCCACTGAAAAGACAGGGCATCCACTTTTCTTGGCCCTGCTGTGAGGATTCCTGGTGCAGAATTTGCTGAGCTGGTGGTTGTAGGGGGAGGCAAAGAGATCCACCTCTGGGATCCCTCATTTCTGCATCAGAAGGTTGAAGGTGCTGAGCTCCAATTGCCACCTGTGTGGGTCTAGGAGATTTCTGCTTAAGTCGTCTTCCAGTGACTTTTGTTTGCCTGGCAGGATACAGACGGACTTGCATGTCCAAGGCCGTGTGCCACAGGGCCATGGCTAACCTGCAGAGTGGGTAGGATTGAGTTCCCCCTGCTTGTTGATGTACCACATAACTGTGGTGTTGTCTGTTTTTATAAGCAGTTGTCCTGGAAAGATTAGGGATCTGAAAGCTGTCAGGCATTCTGCACAGCATCTCTTTTTGGTTGATGTGCAGATGAATTTGACTTGGGCTGCAGTGGCCCTGAATGCATTTGCCGTCCATGTGTGCCCCCCAGGCATAGATTGATGCATCTGTGGTTAGGGTCTGGGCGGCGTGGGGTTGTGAAAAGGGCAGTCCCTTGTTGTGGTTGCATGCTTCTGCCCACCAAAGGAACTCTGTCCTTAGACAGGGTATGATAGGTTTCCAGGTCCTGAGAATGCTGGTACCAAAGACTTAAGTACCACTGAAGTTTCCTCAAATGCAGTCTTGCATATGGAATTAGCAGTATACATGACGCCATGAACCCTAGGCCTACAGTATTTTTCTTGTGGATAGCTGGGTTCTGGTGGCCATTTGTTTGAAAGTAGGCTGTCAGACTTTTTTTTTTTTTTGAAGTGAGGAATGCCATTTGGGATGTTGTGTCCAAGGTTGCTCTCAGGAATACAATCTTTTGAATGGGTACCAGTTTTGATTTCTTTTCATTGACGGTATATCCCAAGGAAGTGAGAAGGTGTTTCACAAATGTCAGGTGCTGCAACAGCAATTCCTGTCTGCCTGAATCAGGCAATGGTCCAAGTACAGGAAAATGTGGATATTTCTCTGCCTGCAGAATGCAATGGCTGGAGCCAGGCATTTTGTGAAAACCCAGGGCGCAGTAGATAAGCCAAAGGGAAGTGCAGAGAACTGATAATGCATAGAGCCTGCCCTGAAATGTAGATACTTCCTGCATGACTCCCTTATGGGGATGTGCAGATAGGCTTCATTTAAGTCTAGGGTGACTAACCAGGCATCCTTGGCTAGCATAGGAAGAAGCTGTTGCATTGTAAGCATTTTGAATTTTGGTACCACCAGGAAGGTGTTGAGAATTGAAAGATCCAGGATTGGGCGCCAAAAGCCCTCTTTCCTGGGTACCAGGAAGAGTCTAGAGAAGAATCCTTGACCCCTCCGTTCTACTGGAACTGGCTGGGGAGCTACTTGGCTTTGAGCCTCTACCCACTGGTTTGGAGGAAGGTCTGGAAACACGCTTGGGGTTGGCAGTAAATGGAAATAAAATTTGTACTCCTGGGATACAATGTCGAGGACCCACCGGTCCTGTGTGATGGACATACAGTTTTTTGCATGAAGGGCAAGTTTTCCTCCTAGGGGCACAAGCAATTAGGCAGGGCTGGGGAGTGGAGTAAGTCATTCAGATGTGAGTTTTTCCCTAAGGAGGTGGCTTACCACTCCCTGCTTTAGGGGTGGGGACACTCCATTGCTTAGATTTCTGCATACTCTGAGACTGTAGTCTGGGTGGTCTGTTCCCCTGGGTCTGGTTTGAGAAGGTCTGGAAAGGACCACTGTTTGGAAGGGCAATGCCTGCCGAATCTAGGGGATTACACTTGTAAGAAATCTTTAACAGTCTGCACAGACTTAGCTTTTTCTTCCATCTTTTTAAGAACCTCTTCTGCTTTGGTGCCAAACAAACTGCCCTTGTTCAAAGGAGTGTCTAGTAACTTTGATTTGACACTGTCTGGCAAGGTCTGCTCCTTGAACCACGCATGTCTTCTGAGTACACAGCCAGTGGCTGCTGCCCGGCAAGATGCTTCTAGGGCGTCAAGGCCACACTGCAAAGTATGCTTGCTGACATGGCTTGCAGAGTGCATTAGCTCCTGCAACTCTATTTTCTGCACAGTCTGTAAAAGTTGCCACTTTTTGTTTAATAAGTTCCATAATATGTTGCTGGTACTTCAGCATGTGAAACTGATAATTCAATGCCCTAATAACAAGAGTTACAGAGGTATATATCTTCTTACCCCATCAGTCCAAAGCTCTGGAATCCCTGTCCGAAGGGGTGGGATTCTTGGCTGTAGTTGCCTTGATACCTTTAGGCCTCTGGGAAATGATCTCTGGGTCAGCAGTAGGATTCTTGAAAAGAAATTTGTGAGTGTCAGGTGCTCTGTAGTACCTGTCTGGTTTCCTAGGGGCAGGAGGTAAGGTGTCAGGAGTAAGACTGGATTCCATAAAAACAATCAACATCATCCAGGACAGGGAGTACTGATAAACACCTGGGCTGAGGCAACTCTAGGAATTTTCTGTGTCTCTTTTTGGACTGAGGATAGTCTTGGCATTCCCAGTGGAAATGCTCTCTTAAGGTATGCAAGGTTTCACCAAAAGAAAAATCCTCTGGAGGGGAGGCAGAGGGAATGGATTCCTCTGCATCTGAATCCTCATAAGCAGATAAGGGCATGTCTTCATAATCAGAAATCTCAGAGTCACCGGACTCCTGGTCTGTAGAAGCTGTAGGGGACTGGTCTCTTTCTCTTAGCAGAGAAAGGCTGACTTCCCCTAATCAGCATAATACGGTCTTCAGCCATTCTAAGCATTTGTTTTTGTGGCATGGGAGCAGGTGCATGTGCTTTGGTCATCAGTTTTCTAGGTGTAGTGCGTACTCTGGGCCTAAGAAACTCGGTAGTTTTGGTTAAAAAAGAAATTGTCGGTTTGAGTCAATCATCAGTTGAGTGAAGAACTGCCTCTGAAGCTGGTGCCTGCACAGCGGCTCCAGACCCATCCAAGGTAGAGACATCCGCAGGTTCCATAGTCGAAGAGTAGTCTCGCAGCATACCGGACTCTGAATGGGTCTCGGTAGAGGTCTGCGAATCCAGTGAAGCAGGCATCAGGGGCTGCGAAAGTGTCTCACTGAGTACCGGCGGACTGGCGACTAGCTTAATGGAAGCGTCGGCAGCTTTGGACCTATGCGGTCTGTCTCTGTGTCTTTATCTTTATGTTTTTTCAGAATATCGGTAGTTGGATGGCTTACCAAAGCCATTTCAGAATACGGAGATCGAGAGCGAAAGAATTCAGCGACAAAGAGAGCCCGACGACTAATGGTTCGGGCACTAAACAAGGCACAAAACCGACAGCAAGGGACGTCGTGGTCTGGGCCTAAACAGGTGACGCAGTAAGAATGAAAATCTCTCTGAGGTATTTGCTTTCCACAGGCAAGACGATTGTTAACAATTTCTGACATCAGTTAGAGCAAGTAAAAAGGATCCCCAACGGGGTACTTAGCTTTAGAAGACTTCAGGATTATTTAATTCGTAAATGAAACTTCAGGTAGCGGCTGACTGGCACTTACGAACTGCTTCTGCTTCGAGCTCCTCAGCAAGAAAGAGTGATGTAATGGTGTTGGCTGCCTGTCTTTATACCCCTGATGACCTGACGTCAGTCCTGGAGCGACAGCATCCGACGCAGAAATACAAAGTCTCTGGTATTCGGGCAGACTGAGAGCTACCTGCAGGCAGACAACCCAAGTGTGATGACTGCAACAGTGAAACACGAAGAACATGTAAGGGTTAACAAAAGAACAGTCTTCCAAGAACAACCTTGTAAGAAAGCTAAAGTAGCAAGCTCAGAAAGAGCTCAAGTCAATTTTTCTGAAACAAAATTAAGATCCCAGGGAGAAGGAACAGGCCTTCCTGGGAAGCCCAACATGAAGGATGCCTTTAAGAATTTGTTTGGCTTCAAATCTAGAAGCTAAAAGGAGCAGATAAAGGCAGACAAGCAGATATAGCTGTTAAGTGGGCCTTAACAGAAGAATAAGCCAAACCAGCATTGAGCAATTCAAACAGATAAGAAAGAACCCAAAGGAACATCCACCAAAAGTGACACCAGTTTACGAGAAAGACACCAAATCGAAAACCTGTTTCATTTGGATAAGTAGGATTTACTTGATCTCCTGAAGGACCTTAAGCACTTTCTTAGAAAAAAGATGTTTATGTGGAATCAAAATCCTATCATCCACAGTGTCAAGAGAGTGGACAAGTGCAGATGTATGAGAAATCCCTTGTCTTGTGTGAGTAGGTCCACCCCATGAGGTAACTTGTGATAACTGCCTTTGGTTAAATGCAGAAGAGGGAACCAATGTCTTGGCCAAAAGGAGTCGCCAACAAGATTTTGGGAGCATCCTGCTGAATTCTGTACAGGACTTTTGGAATGAGGGGAAGGGGAGGAAATGCACAAAGAAACATCTCTGTCCAAGAAAAAGATAGGGCATCCACCTTCAAATCAGAGGAACTAGGGCTCTGTCATAAAAAAGTGGAAGTTGTCTGTTCAGAGGGGAGGCAAAAGATCTATCTGATGAGTACCCACTGCTGGACAAAGTCCAGAAACACATCCCTGTGAAGCATCCATTTGTGGGACTGAGTTATGGACCTGCGCATAGTGTGTGTCATAATATTTTGACCTGGGGGAATGTAAACTGCCTGAAGAGTCACTAGATACTGGATAGCAAGTTTCCACACCAGGGGTGCCAACCGGCAAAGATGAGACCTTGTCTTCTCCTGTTTGTTTACATACCGCATCACTGTTGTATCGTCTGTAAACACCTTGAGAGATCCCAGGGAGAAAAAAGGATGAAAAGCCTGAAGAGCCAGCAGAAGAGCTCTCATCTCTGACAATGTGCTCTTTCTGTTGAACAGGCAACCAAACACCCTACAACACCTTTAGGGAGCCAAATGCAGCTCCCCATCCCATGTCTGAATTGTCTGTGAACAGCTCCTGAAAAGGAAGAGGAAGATGAAAAGGGAGCCCTGGAATTAGAGACAACTGCTGAATCCACCAATGAAGTTCCTTCTTGAGGCAAGGCAAAAGAGGAACTACAAATTCAAGGGGATGTGCATGTTGAAGCCAAACCAAATTCAGAAACCACTAAAACTTTCTCATGTGGAGTTTGGCCAGAGGGAGCATAAGAATGGTGGAGGTCATCAACCCCAGAGCTCTAAGAAATTCTCTGGCTGCTATATAGGCCAGAGAAAGAAGAGTTTGATGAAATAAAATGAGTGTCAAGGCCTTTGAGGTAGGCAGGTATGGCAATCTGGATCCTGCACCCCAGAAAAACATGGCCTGAGGAGGAGTCAGAAAAGACGTTTTGAAGTTTACTGTGAACCTCAGGCTTTGCAGAAGGGAAATGAAAAAAATGAAGATTTTACAACAAGAACTCTGGTGTGGATGCCTGAAACAGGAGGTCGTCCATGTAAGGAAGGCTTGTATTCCCCTGATGCCTGCAGAAAGCAATCACAGGAGCAAGGCATTTGGTGAATACACTTGAGGCAGTACAAAGGCTAAAGGGCAAAGCAAAGAACTGAAAATGCCAGAAAGCAACAGAGAAATGCAAAAACTTCCAGAAAAGGGGATGAATAGGGATATGGAGATAAGAATCTTTGAGATCCAGAAACACCATGTAAGCCTATGGAAGCAAAAGTGGGAACAAAGTCTGAAGGGACAACTTTTGAAAAGAAGGCACCCTTAGAAAAGTGTTTAGAAAGCGGTCTAGGAGTGGTCTCCAGGTAGCCTCTTTTCTGGGCACTAGTAACATCCTGGAGTAAACCCCCTTTGGGACACGGGGACCTCTTGAATAGTACCCAAAGTCAAAAGATCTTGAAGCACCCCTGGAAAGGACAACTGTTCCTGAGGGTTTTGAGGAATTTCCATAAAAGGGGGAAGAGATTTCCAGACCATGAAATATCCCTGATGGATAATGGAAAGAGCCCAGGAATCCTGAGTAATCTTTAGCCAAACAGGAAGAAAAAGAGACACACGAAGAGAAAGAGAAAAGTGACTGGGAAAAATTGGTCAGTCAGTCAGCACCTGGTTTATCAGGAAAAGGAGACCTCTGAAGCACAGAACTCTGAGTAGTTTTCACAGGAGGAGCCCACTTGCCACCCTTTTTACCCTTAGGAGGGAGAGATTGCCTGCAAAAAAAGGCTGGCTTATTGGGCTAGTTTCTCTGAAATTTAGCCACAGGAGAAAAACACATGTTAAATTTCCTGGAAAGCCTTGCCCTTATCCTGAAGTGACTTAAACAAAACAGCAACGGCTTCACCAAACAAGTGTTTATCTAGAGAGGCATCCCTCAAAGTAATGTTAATATCAGGCAAAGGTTGACACTGAAGCCAAGAATACCTCCTGATCACAGATTCAAAAGCAGCAGCCTTAGAAGGAGCATCTGCTGAATCATAACTACACTTGATGGAATAACAAGCCACCTGGGAGGAAGTCCCTAAAAGGAAAAAAGCAAAAGTTTTACCTTCAGAGTCTGGAAGATCAGAAATCACCTGACCTGTCTGGAAAAGCACAGCCAACAAAGTACCAGGACATATGGGTCTAATAATTAAAAGCCAGGGTACCAGAGGTATAGACCTTCTTCTTTTGCCTTTCTACGGCTCTATCGTTATCAGAAGGCAGTAACTTAGGAGAAGGATGCAATTGAGAAGGCTTTATAGAAGCTACTGACACCACCGAGGGGTCAGCAGAAGGACAATGTACAGGAAAGTACAGCTGTGTACACTTACCATAAATGTAGATGTTCGAGTGTATTCACTGTTGCAGTCATTACATTCGGATAATCTGCTGGCAGGTTGCCCTCAGTCGGCCTGATTAATAAAGTCTTGGGTCCTGCGTCAGTTGCTGTCCCTTATTCCATGACGTCAGGTAGTCAGGGGTATAAAACATGCAGCCGACACCATTACATCAGTTTTTCTTGCCCCAGATGTCAGGTGCCCCCAAATGGGGAGCAAATAAAATTAAAAACACAAAAATATACCTCCAACCAAAAGCTAATACACCAAAAAGGCTTTTAAGCATAGTAAAAGAAACTAGAGGTACAGTAAGAGAAAAACAGGGGGCTGGAGGGAGGGTAACCAGGACTGCAACAGTGAATACACTCGAACATCTACATTTATGGTAAGTGCACACAACTGTACTATGTTTAGTGTTTCACTGCTGCAGTCATTACATTTGGGTATATTCTCAAAGCTATGGTTGGGAGGATGGATTTATACAGCATTAGGACCAGCTATAAGGCCCTGCAAGACAGCAGTGGCAAAGCCAGCTCTGGATTTAGAGAAAATTGGTAAATGATAATGCCTGGTGAAAGTATGTACTGAACTCCAGGTAGCAGCTTCTAGAATATCCCTGGTAGGAACACCTCTGAGAAAGGCTGCAGAAGTAGATGCAGCCCTGGAGGAATGAGATCTGATCCCCTGGGGGATAGGTTTTCCATGGTGCGTATAGCAGAAAAGAATGCAATGGCTTATCCATTTAGATATGGTTTGTTTTGAAATAACCTTCTCCTCTGCCCCAGCAGCAAATGACACTAGCAATTGCTCAGATTTTCTTCGAAATTTAGTTCTGTCCAAGTAGAATCTAAGTTGTCTGTGCACGTCCAAGGAATGCAGAATCCATTCCCCTTTGTTCTGTGGATTGGGACAGATGGTTGGCAAATGAATGGACTGGTTAAAAGCCACACTGGAAACCACCTTGGGCATGAAGGATGGATTGGTCCTCAGAGATACCCTGTCCGCATGAAAGATGATGAAAGGCTCCACTGCCATAAGGGCCTGTAATTAAGATATCCTTCTAGCTGAATTGATTGCTAAGAGGAAGGCTGTTTTCCAAGAAAGAAAATTTAAGTCTGCAGTAGCAGCTGGTTCGAAAGGAGGTAAAGTGAGCTTTTCCAAAACAAAGTTAAGGTCTCAGGCAGGGGTAGGAGCTCTGCTGGGAGGTCTCAAGTTCTTTGCCCCTCTGAGATACTGTTTGAGCAAGGGATGAGAAAAGAGGGGTGGTTCTGTGTTATAGTGAGCTGAAATAGCTGAAGCGTGGATTTTAATAGAGGAAAAAGACAGGCCCTTGTGAAGCATTTCAGTTAAGCACTGCAAAATCTGAGGTAAATTGGGCACTGCTGTGCTCACCCCTAAAGATTGGTTCCAGGCACAGAATCTTTTCCATTTGTCAGCATAAGATTTTCTAGTACTAGGTCGTCTCGCCTCCAAAATGACATCCATCACAGGTTTGCTGAGGGATGCCAAGGGTGAATTTAAGTGATCAGCCAAGCTGCAAAGTTCAATGTTGGGAGCTGAGGGTGCAGAATTTGGTTCTCCTGCTGAGACAGCAAGGAAGGTGTCTGAGGCATGTGCCATGGAGATATTTGTGACACACAGGTACCAGTGTTGGCGTGGCCAGTCTGCAGCAATCAAAATCATTTTTGGTTTGTCCTGTTTGACTTTTAGCAGAACTTTGGAGAGCAGAGGCAGAGGGGGAAAGGCGTAGACTGACAGGTTTTTCCAGCTGAAGGACAGAGCATCCACTTTCCAGGCTTTTTTGTGAGGAGTCCTTGTGCATAATTTGTCCAACTGGTAGTTCTGGGGGGAGGCAAATAGATCTATGTCTGGGCTCCCCCATTTGCTTTTCAACATGTTGAAAATCCGTGGTTCCAGTTTCCATTCGTGTAAGTACATAAGATTTCTGCTTAGTCCATCTGCCAGTGTATTCAGTTTTCCTGGCAGGAATTGAGCTTGTAGTTGCACTTGGTAGCTCAAGGCCGTGTTCCACAATGCCATAGCTAGTCTGCAGAGGGGGTAGGAATGCGTACCCCCCTGCTTATGTACCACACAACGTGGTGTTGTCAGTCTTTACCATTAGTTGTCCTAGATGAATGTAGTCCTTGAAGGCTGTCAGAGCATTCTGTACAGCTAACATTTCTTTCTGATTGATATGTAGGTGCATTTGATTTTGGTTCCATTTGCCCTGAATGCACTTCCCTGCCAGGTGAGGCCCCCCCCCCCATGCATAGTCTGATGCGTCTGTAGTTAGGGTTTGGGTGGCAGGGGGTAGTGTGAATGGCAGTCCCTTGTTTTGGTGGCAGGCCTCTGCCCCACCATAGGAACTCCAGGCGTAGGCAAGGTATGATAGGAATCATTGTTTCCAGACTGTGACAATGTTGACTCCATGGACTTTTTAAGTACCACTGAAGTTTCCTCATATGCAGTCTTGCATATGGGATTAGAAGAATGCAGGAGGCCATGAACCCCAAGGCTTGCAGTATTTGTCTTGCAGATAGCAGGGTTTTTGTGGTCACTTGTTTGAAATAAGTTACCAAATGAATTTGCTTCTCTGGCATGAGGAAAGCCATCTGGGCAGTTGTATTCAAGCTTGCACCCAGGAATGTAATCTGTTGAGAGGGTACCAGTTGTGATTTCTTTTAGTTTATGGTCTACCCTAGACAAGTTAAAACCCTTTTTACAAACGCCAGATGATTTATAAGTATGTCTAATTCAGGCAGAAAACCAGGCCAATCGTCCAGGTATGGATATATTTGAATATTTCTTTGCCTGCAAAATACAATTACTGGAGCCAGGCACTTTGTGAATACCCTGGGTGCAGTAGACAAGCCAAAGGGCAGTGTAGAAAACTCATAATGCAAGTAGCCTGCTTTGAAGCGTAGGTATCTTCTACAAGATTCCCTGATTGGGATATGCAGGTAAGCTTCTTTTAAATCTACAGTTGCCAAGCAGTCATCTTTGCCTAGCATAGGAAGTAAATGGTGAAGAGTCAGCATCTTGAATTTTGGAACGTCTAGAAAGGTGTTTAGAGTAGACAGGTCCAGAATTGGACCCCATGATTTGTCTTTTCTGGGTACCAGGAAAAGCCTGGAATAGAAACCTTGTCCCTTTTCCTCTTCTGGTACAGGCTGAATTGCCCCCATGTTTAAGAGGGAAAGTACTTGTTTCTGAGCCTCTGCCCACTGATTTGGGGGCAGGTCTGGCCATCCATTTGGTGTTGGCAACGTGTGGAAATGAAATCTGTATCCCTGGGATACTATATTTAAAAACCCATTTGTCCTGGGTTATGAGTTCCTATTTTTTTGCATGAAGAGCGGCTAAAAGTTAAGTGCTTGGTAATTTTAATGGAAAGTCATTGAGACTGTTTACCATGGGGGGGGGGGGGTTGTCTTATTTCCAGATATGGAAGTGGAGGCCCCCCATTGCTTAGTTCCAGGAGTCCCTTGGGACTGACACCTGGTGCCTTTGGTGTGTCTGGGTTTGGCTTGAGTGGATCGGGAAGGAGCTGAAAAGGACCAATTCTTAGTAGGCCAGTGCCTACTAAATCTTGGAGGTTGCACTTGTAGCAAATATTTTACAGTTTGCAAAGATTTAGCTTTATCTTCCATGTTTTTTAGAATTTCTTCAGCCTTATTGCCAAACAGGCGGCCCTGATTTAAAGGAACATCCAACAATTTTGCTTTAACATGATCAGGCAGAGATTGCTCCTTAAGCCAAGCATGCCTTCTAAGCACAGACCTAGTAACAACAGCCCTGCAAGAGGCCTCTAAAGAATCAAAACCACATTGCAAAGTATGTTTTCCAACTTGTTCAGCAGAATGCAATAAATCCTGTAAATCATTATTTTCCACACAGTCAGAAATCAACATAATTTTCTGTCTAAGCAGTCCCATAATATGCTGTTGATATTTTAGCATATGAAATTGGCAGTTTAAAGCCCTGATTGCCAAGGTTGCATAAGTATAAACCTTTTTTACCCCATCTATCCAGCAACCTGGAGTCTCTATCAGAAGGGGTGGGATTTTTAGCAGTAGAAGCTTTAATGCCCATGGGCCCCTGAGAAATGGTTTTTGGATCCACAACAGGATTTTTGAAAAGGAACTTGTGGGACTCAGGAACCCTGTAGTATCTGTCAAGTTTACTAGGAGCCGGAGGCAGGGAATCAGGGGCCATACTGGATTCCGAGAACACATCATCAACAATGTCTAGTACAGGAGGTATAGCCAAAGGCCTATGCTGAGGTAGAAGAAGGAAATCCCTAAGCCTCTTTTTAGATTCAGAAACTTCCTGACTTTCCCCAGTGGAAATGCTCCCTTAAGGTATGCAAAGTTTCCCTAAAAGAAAAGTCCTCGGGGGAAGGAAGCAGAGGGAATGGAATCCTCTGCATCAGAATCCTCATAAGTAAGTATGGACAAATCCAGGTCACTGGAAGAATTAGAAGAAAGAATTAGAATAAACAGAGTCCTGATCAGAAGATTCATAATCAAGCTCAGTCCTAGGCCTCTTAAAAAGGGGGGGGGGGGGTTTGACTACCCCTGATTAGAGTAATAAGATCTTCAGCCATTTTGATCATTTATTTTTTAGGCATAGGGGCCTGACCATGTGGCCTGGGAGTCATTTTTTTTAGACATAGATCGAGATTTAGGCCTTAGAATGGAAGGTGGAGTCTGTTTAATATGCAAGCCTGTAGGCCTGAATACACCCTCAGAAGCTGGTTCCTGCACAGCGGCTCTGGACCCATCCAAGGTAGAGACATCTGCGGGTTCCATAGGTGAAGCATCTCGTGGCATACCGGACTCCGAATTGGTCTCAGTAGTGGCCTGCGAGTCAGATGTATTGGGTTATAAGGGGCTGCGAAAGCACCTCACTGGGTACCGGCGAACTGGCGACTGGCTTAGGAGAAGAGTCGTCGGCAGTTTTGGACCTCGATGGACTGTCTTTCTTTGCATTTTTTCGGAATTCCTGTAGTCGGATAGCTAACTGGCATCATTTCTGGATAATTAAACAGAGAACCGAAATATTTAGAGGCAAAAATGTTCAGACGACGGATAGTGCGCTGATTAAATAAAGCACAAAACTGAGAGCAAGGTACGTTGTGGTCAGGGCCTAGGCAAGGAATACAGTACAAATGAAAATCTTTATGAGGTATTTGCTTTCCACAAGTAATGCAATTATTAACTTTTACTGACATCGGTAAGGAGTTAGAAAGAGTTTCCTCAATGGGGTACTTAGCTTTAAGTTGAAGACTTCGGTTCTGAAACTCGAAAACGAAAATTTCAGGAGTCGGCCGACCGGCACTTGCAAACTGCTTCTGCTTCAGGCACCGCATGGCAAGAAAGACTGATGTAATGGCGTTGGCTGCATGTTTTATACCCCTGACGACCTGACGTCATGAAACAAGGGACAGCAACTGACGCAGGACCAAAGACTTTGTTAATCAGGCCGATTGAGGGCAACCTGCCAGCACATTACCCAAATGTAATGACTGCAACAGTGAAACACGAAGAACATCTTACAGCCCTTAGGCACGCTATAGCACCTATCAGTTTCTAGGGGACAGTGGACTGAGACTCTAGAAAAGGCATGCAACAATCAACCAAAACAGGAGGGGCAGCAGAAGTCTAGGCAAATCCATCTGCAGTAGCTCATAATACCTTTTCTGTATCTCAGAAACTTGAGCAAAATTCCATTTAAAGAACTCCATCATCCTACAGATAGTGGCCCCAAAAGAAATCTCTTCAAACGGAGTATCAGGACTGTAGATTCCTCTTCCTGTGATCCATAATCCAAACGAAAAGGAATCTGGGAGGAGGAAGCAGGCTATTCTTCATCTGAATCTGCCTCCTCCACAGAGAAATCATGTTCTGAGGCTCTTAAGGGGGGCAGAGGACCGGGGGGGGGGGGGCTGGAACAGAAATTCCCTCAGGAGGTTTTAAAGCCATCAAAGAATTGAACAACTCCTGAGTGAAGGACTGCCATTCACTCTGAGGATCCTTAGGAGCTGAGGAAATATGTGTTTAGTCTTAAAAAATCTGGAGGGCTCCAATTCCAGATGGCATTTAATAATTGTCGTAGGAATGACTTCTCTGACTAAAATTTGGGGAACACCCCTAGGGCCCTTGGAGATGAGCCACGGTTCTCTCGAACGTCTGAAGAGGACATCTGTAATGCCTCTCTGGACGTGTCTAATGAAGGATCCCTGCTGGCCTCTACCCTGGTCACAGCAGAAGAATCCAATGATGAAGCTAGGCAAACCTCTGAGCTACCACTTGTCTCGGGGAGGCATGTCTGGCAGAGGCTGAAGAGCAGGAGATTCCGGCCTAGACTTCTTGGCCTTTTTCCCAGATGGCTGTCCCTTGGAGTGGAAAGTTCCCTCCATCATGTCTTTAGCAAGAAGCTTAAAACGTTGATTCTCAAGATAAAGCACCAAAGAAGAAAGCCTACTAAGAAGGGTTTGGGGAACAAAGACCTGACAGATACAACAGGATTTATGGTCATGCAAAACAGTTTGTGATGGTTTTTATGGGGAATCTGTCTCCCACACTCTCATTCACCTTCTTGGATGATATGAAACTCCAAAAGCAACAAAACAGTAAAACAAAGGTAAGACAACAAACCCCCAACAGGGCACTTATCTATAACGGCTTGGTGAACCAGAAATGGAACAGGCTTTCAGAACGATGATCAAAAAATGGTGTTCTGACTGGCAGCCAAGAGTTTCTGACAATGGTACAGTATGTCCTACGCAATGTAAGGAGCATGTGTGAGACCCTTGGAGTACCTTAAAGGGCAACAAAAACACAAACATATCCCCTTCAAAATTCCACAGCATCTAAATGAAACAACATGAAGTAGCAAGCTCCAACAAACAAAACATCAGGGTGAAAATTCTCAAGTTGTTTAATTTCTTTCTGGTACCTCGGCTTTTCACCTTCAAGGAATATTAAACATCAGACTTCACCCCTCATTTATACACACCCAGTTAATTAAGTTAATTACAATCAAGCAAGGTTCAACAATTTTCACAATTTTTAAGGGCACAGACTAGAATATTTTAACAGTCTTTTACACAAGTTTTTAACATCATATATTTTACACAAACATTTTCATTTTTATATTTGTTTGTTGGAGCTTGCTACTTCAAGTTGTTTCATTTAGTACCTTAAAGCAACCGAAAGGCTTTGGTAAACTGTCCGGACTTCGGTCCACCCTTGGCAGCGGATCCCTAGTGCAATGATCACTGCAACAGTGAAATGAAAGGACACTGTGAACTGTTGGGAGGGGGGGGGGGTGATCTTGTTAAAGTAGACATGAAAACCTCTTTCATCAAGGAGGAAATTCTTTGCTATGAAAGGCAAGCCAGCTGAATGTAGAGGTGATATCCTATGAATATAAAGTCCTGTGAGGGCTCCAGATGGGTTTTATTTTATGTTCACGGTTACTCTGAAAGACAGGCAAACCTGCAGCAAATTTTGTCTTGTTAATATGAGTTGATCCATCAATAAAACTACTAGGGGCCAGTCTTAAGTACAGAAAGATTCGTACCACTATAAGTTTAATGTGAGTTGCAATCAGAGAAATGCATTTGGTGAGCACACAGAGGGGCTATGGTGAGACCAAATGGCAAAGCTCTGAACCAAAGTGACTGGCTCCAACATGGAAGCAAAGGAATCTTCTTGAAGCTTTGTCCATTTTCTTGTGCAGAGAAGCATCATGAAGATAGATATCCAATCGTCTGCCGGAAGGCACAGCAGACTGGACTGCACCATGACCATCCAGAAAGTCTACTTTACCAAAATGGATTAAGCCAACTCAGACTGAGGACTGGTCTGAGGTCTTGGGTTTTCCTGGGTACTAAAGAGAATTTGGAGTAAAATCTGGATCATCTCTGGCCTGGCACAACCTCTTGGATTGCTCTTTTCTGGAGTTGAACCTTTCTTAAACCTGCTTCCCTTTCTGTGGGTAGCTCAGATGGGGGTTGGGAAGTCTGAATTGGGGGTTTCACAGAAAAGGGTAAAGTACCACCTCTGGATAGGATTCTCCTTACCCACAAATCCATCTTGAAGGACATCCATCCTGGAGTAAGGAGAGACATGCTGACTGCCTCCAGAGGGGAACAGTCAGTCAAATTTTTAAGGACTGTATGGACAAAATCCTCAAAGGACCCCTTATCTCCCTGGTTACTGGGAATATCTCCATAGGACAGCATCAGGATGGAGATTCCACTCTGCTCTATGAACCTCTATCTTGCTGCTCTTTATGCTAGGACCGTTGAGAGTTTTGAAACCCCAGGTTTCTTAACCCTTTCCAATTCCACTGAAAAGTCCCTTGTGAAGTGACAAACTTAACTCTCACAGCACTGAGCATTTTGACAACCTGCACACAAGTAGACAGCCTGTCTAACTTGTTGCCCAAACAGTGTATTGCCATGAAAGCAGGCAAGGGTATGATTTGAAGAGCTCTGGGAAAGTCTGCAACAAGGTCTGTCTCTTCAGTCAGGCCTGACCCTGCTGTGTTGCATGTCCCATCTGCTGCATTATGTAGCAGACACATGGACAGAGAGAATAAGGTACTCATTGGGGCTACCTGCATCTCCACTTGAGATTGGAGTTCCTTGGCTGGCCTTGCTTCAATTTCTCAGATGCTTTCTGGTCAGTCTGTCTATGAAAACAAATCATATATGCCATTTAGTTTAAAGCACTGACTGCAAATGCACTGGAACATACACTTGCTTCCTTAGCCGATCCATCATTCTGGAATCATTATTAGGGATGGATGGCTTGGGTGTCCTTAGCAGCTGTTACAATGGAGTCAAAAGGAGGCCATTTGCTCCAATAAAGTCTGTCATTGCAGGTACAGAGAACTCTGATCATCTTTCTTGGGATCGGGTCTACTATGTCAGAGTCTTTCCACACTTTGCTTCCAGAGGTTTATCAAGAAGTACAACTTTACCAACGCTGTTGTGGGAAAGTAGTAAGAGACCTCCTGTCAAATTTGCTCCTCTGGGAGGTGAGGTTAATAGGTCATGATCCCACTCTGCCTCATTTCCAAAATCTTGCCAAAGGAAGAACACTCTGGAGGGGATTTTAGGGAACCCTCCCCCTTGTCCATATCTGTACCTGGATTGAAAGACTCCAAGGGAGAAAGGGGGGTCCTGGTGCTTCTTGCATGTCCTCTTCCTCAGGGGGATGTAATAAGAGTCCTCGTACAAACTCCCATGGGAAGAGTGACTTCCAGATCTCATCAGTCCTGGTCTCGAACTCCTCTGGTCTTGTGAAAATCTGGATGATGGTCAACTCACCTTCCCACCTTCAATGGTACCCTGGAGTGGAACCGACGCCACTAACATGATAGGAACAAAGGAACCAAGAGCAGATCACTTCTACACAAAGAAATCTGCTTAAGTGTTTGTGACCCAAAACACTGGTGTTGACATCTGTACTGGTGTCTACCTTGCATGTGCCATGCTGACTGGTGGCACCAAGGACTCTGGAGCTGATAAATTGGGAATCAGCAGTCCAGAACAGAATGCAGAGTATGCAAACACAAGACAATGGCACTGATACAATTGGTGGCAGCCCCCTCGAAGCCAAAGACCTGATTCCAACTGCCTGGGCTCTAGAAACAGTTGGTGATAAAAGGTACTGTATTAATGTTATCAGTGCTGAAGCCATTGGTAAAGGACAGCAAGGTCTATCCACACTAAGGCATCCAACATGACAGTCATTGCCAATTCTGTTGCTACCAGAGACCAAACCGGGCCTAGAGGAAGAATGGAAGTAGAGGTGAGAGGTGGAACTTCTCAGCCCACAGCAGGAACTGTCAGGGCCAAGAAAATATCACATCCAAGCTCAGCCTTGATGATGGTTGCCAACATATACTCCCAACCAACCTACGTTAGGCTCCTGAAGGATCTGTGATAACTAACCAAAGCTACTGATGGAGGTTGGAAAGGGATCTACTTGGAAAGTTCCCTGTGAAGAAAAACTGCCAGTATACCTTCCTGGCATCAAACACTTTGTACACGGGGGAAGAAAGAGTAGCTAGGCTTGGAGTTTCCCTGCACATAGTATGGGAAGAAACACCAGGGATTTTAGCCATAGCTAACTTCTTTAAAACTGGCTGGTCTTTAGCCTTTTTCCCTTTTCTTTGCTCATTTCTGGGATATGTGTCGAGGAAGATGCAGTTGGTCCAGAGTCTTGAAGTTGTTTCATTTTATGGAGGTAAAACCAGAGTTGACAATGAACACCTAGCATATGCAAAGTATATTCAGCCTTGTTTGAGAATCAAGGAAAAATTACTGGTAAATCTATAGATTAACTCAAATTTGCTACAGATGCCACCTTAAGGAGAAAGGATGAGTTAGTTTGCAGTCAAACTCTATGTCTATGGAAGATGAGGTAAGGAGTTTTACATGAAAGTGTCTGCAATTCGGATATCTTTCTGGCTGAAGTGACTACTATCAGAAAAATTGTCTTCCAGGAGAGAAGTTTAAGGTCTACAGTAGCTGCAGAGTCAAAGTTTGCAGCATGACAGTAATGTCCCAAAGGGGAAATGGATCCCTGATTGCTGGCCATAAGAGCAAGGTCCCCCTCAGAAAGCTTTAGTAATTTTCAATAATGCTAAGGAACAGTCATTGTAACTCGTGTGGAAATTAGAAATCGCTACCATATGCACTCTGACAGTGAATTAACTAGAGACCCTATAAAAGAGATCAGCAAGAAATTCTAAAACGGATGGAATGGGTGCCGAGAAAGGGTCTATTCCTTTAGAAGTAATACAGATCAAAAACATTCTCCACCTGTTATGGTGTACTTTCTTTATAGACAGCTTCTAAGACGCCAAATAACTAACTGTTGTAGTTAGCCTGGTGTCTCTGGCTATTGTTAAAATTGCAGAAACCATGCAGTTAGCTTCATGGACTTCTGGTCTGTAGGAGGCACTCCAGATAGGTGTGAAAGAAGATCTAGATAACAATCCAACATCCATGGAGGATGTTGAAATAGAGACCATAGGAAGGGGAACCATGTCTGTCATGGCCAAAAGGGAATGAGGAGCACACCGGCCTCGCATTGTCTTGCTTTCTGTATAAAATTCTTCATTAAGTGGAGAGCATCCCTTAGTGATTGACCCTATGGAAGGTTCAGGGCAAAATAATTGCTGCACTTGTTGCTGAGATGGAAGACAAACAGGTCACAGCAAGGTTGGCCCTAGCAGTTGGAAATAATTGCTGCCACTGTCTGAGGGACCAGCATGAGGTGCCAATATGGTCCTGCTTAATTTGTCTACCAGTACACTGGTTGACACCAGGATACGAGTTGCTATGAGAAACATTGTGAAGAGGTCTCTCACTTGCAAACCCTCAACCTCTTGACATATGGGATGACCAGGTTCCTCCTTGTTTGCTAATGTACCATAACACTGCCATATTGTCTGTGTATATGGAAATCACACCCTTGGGGAGTGCATCCCTGAAAGCCTGCAACACTAGGATAGCCCTCATCTCTATGATACTGATGTGAAGGGTGGCCTCTGTTTGTGACCAAGTACCTTGGACTATCCTCCCTTTCTAATGCCCACACCTAACAGGGAGGCATACATGGTTACTACTGCTGTCAGTGTTTCTGGGTGTTAAGGCCACCCTTTGAAAATCAACAGAGATGTTATCCAGCATGCCACATGTTCGCAGATTTGTGTGATCTGTACCTTTGTATGTAAAGGATGAACATTCTGAGACCACTGTACCACCAGGGTCCAATGAAACACTCATGTGATATTGAGCCAGTGGAACCATCTGAATTGAAGCAGCCATAAGCTGCAGAAGATGCAGGATTAGCGCTTCTGAGGGGGAAGAATGATGAAGTATTTGTGTCACCACTAGATGGAGTGAACAGACCCTATGTTGGGGAAGACTGACAATTTTCAAAGATGTGTTGAGGTGGCATCAGATAAATTCTACTTGTTAGAACCAGTTAACATTTTGGAAGATTTACTGTTATCCCTAAATCCAGTAACAGTTAGAGCACTAGATTCAAGTGATGTTTGAGAAGATGCTTGAAGTAGCAGTTAGGAGACTATTGTACACACAGGGGGAAACCTTGGTTCCCAAGCATAGGCAGATATGCTGTTACCACTGCCATTATATCTTGGTGAAAACGATGGGGCTGTTGTGAGACTAAAAGGCAAGGATCTGAATTGATGGTGACTGGTTCCCAGCCAGAATCAGAGAAATCTTCTGGACAGCTTCTCTACTTTCACAAGATAATAAGAGTCCATGAGATCTACAGAGAACGTTCAATCACCCTTCCTAAACAGGGGTAAGAATGGACTGAACCGTGACCTGGAATTTTGTCTGCTTTACAAACTGATTGAGATGACTTGGATCCAAAATTGATCTTCCGTATCCTGTCTTTTTTGGCAATAAAAAGGATCAAATAGACTCTGGACTCTAATTGGTCTCGGGGGGACCAGTTGGATGTCTTTTTTTCTAGCAGCTTTAAACAGGGATCTTTTTCTCTTTCTGAGGTGGAAGGAAAATGGAAAAGAACAGCCTCTGGATATTACATTTAACACCCAAGAATCTGTTGTAATGTTTTGCCAGGCTTGAGGGTGTACAGATAAGTGTCCCCAGACTGTCTCCAGAGTGCAGCAGTTGGGCAACCCTTCAGGGATGCTGACAGGGTTTCTTGGTAAAAGGACTGTAGAAGCCCTGGATATTCAGTCTGCCTCTTGGGAGATGTTCATTAGAATTTCCCCCACCTCTAATACATGGAAATCTAGCACCAGAAGAGTCATAAGAAATGCTTTTTCACTGACCTCTGATTCCTGGAAAATAATCTTTGAGGGGGTGGAAAAATGGACACTGACTGCAGAGGTGGTCTTAACTTGCTGGCTCTTGGTTAATGTGTCTTTACAAAAAAATGTTGAACCATCATATGAGTCATTAATAAAGGATATATTGAAACTTTTTGCAAAGTCACAAAGATACATCCAGGCATGATGGTGCACAGTGATGCCAGTATATGCTGCTCTGGCAGTGCCATAAGCTGCACTAGTTAGATGCATGGCAACACTGGAAGATGACTGAAGGGTGGTCAGCTGGGAATCCAGTCTTTTGGACATCAGCAGGCAAGTTACCATGGAGTGATTTTAGTGAGTTTCTTAACTATAACCCCCTAAAACCTTGCCACATGTACAAAGTAATTCATCAACCTAAGAGTAAAGGTAGCTGAGGCACATGTCCACTTCCCAAACCTGACCAATGCCCTGGACTTCCAGTTAGGGGGTGAACAGAGAAGCATTCTTCTGAAAGTTCCTTCTCTGTGACTGCTACTACCACCACTGCATATATCCGAGGACTTTTGCTCCAATGTTTCCTGTGTTTAGGGGCTTGCAGAATCCTATTTTTTTGGATAGGTTTGACCACGTCAGGATCCTTCTATGCCCATTATGCTATTAGGTCGATGAACCGCTCAACTAGTGATAAAACCAAAGATGAAGATGGCTGGAACTAAAGGCTTTCAAGAACATAGATTTGTCAGGAGGGGGATCTTGGGTGAACAATGCCCCTCTTTGCTTCATCCAACCAATACTGTTGGGGGATCAGAAGGCTCAGAATCAGACTGGGAGCTGATGTAGCAGGCGGCTTGGGTAGCTTGTGGTTCAGACTGTCCTTGTCTGATAGGAAGAAGCAGAGTCTTACTGAGGTATGGGTGGAACAGAAATGGCTTTTTAAATGTAGGACCCTATTAAAAGCTTTGAATGTCAAAGCTGGAATTGGCTCCAAGAATTTGCTCCTGTCCAACAACAAAGAGGATTTCTTGCCTCCGATACACCTTGATCCTGAAGCTTACTTCAGATCTGAGCTGTTGAGACACAATGGGTCCAAGGGTAGTTACGGTTCTGATGCTCTGTTTCGACTCATCCCCTTGGGCTCAGAGTCCCTTCTCGAACAGATGATCTCTGAGTTGAGAGGGAAAGGGATGTAGCCTTTTTGGATGATGGAAAGAACCCAGGCATCCTGAGTGATGTTTGCCCAAGTTGGAAAGGAAAGAGACAGGCAAAGAGAAAGAGGTGTATGACTTGGAAGAGGGGTGGTTGCCACAGGGAACTGGGCCTAGATTGAAAGGACTGCTGAGTAGAAGGAGCAGAAGCAGTATCTTTGGATTGCGAGGATCTCAGAGTAGACTTATTAGCCCTAGCACCAGAAGAAGCAGCAAAACAAAAATGATCTTATCACCTAAAAGAGATGTTTTGGCAGGAAAATTCCTACGGAATTTGCGAACTGGTGAGACAAACAAGTGTTTTAAATCCTGAAGTTCCTTTTCTTCTTCCTTTTGGGCTTGAGAGTTCTGCAGCTGCTGAAACAAAAGGAGGATCAATTACTTAGCTTTTAACTCATCAGGCAATGATTGACGCCTTAACCAGGAAGGTCTCCTAAGCACAGAGGCAGAAGCAGCAGCCCTGGAGGATGCCTCTACAACATCACAGCTGCACTTGATGGAATGTCTAGCTACCTGAGAAGATGCAGCCAAAAGTGAGAGTACCTGTGACAGCTTCTGAGTCTGGTAACTGAGCCGAATCCTGAGAAAGCAAAGCCAAAGAATATCTAGACATATGTGTCTGGCAGTTAATAGCTCTAACAGCTGAAGTAGAAGAATAGACCTTCTTACCCAGTCTCTAAAGGATTTTGCTTTCCTTATCAGATGGAAGAAGCTTGGCAGAAGGAGACCAGCAAGAAGATTTATCAGAAACAATGGAGACCACATCTAGATCAGCACAGGGGCTCTTAGAGGAACTTGCAGTCATCTGGTACTTTATAAAATCTATCAGCCCTCTCAAGAGCAGGGACCTGGGAGTCAGATGTTTTGGAGAAAGAAGCAAAAGCATCAAGGAAAGCTGGAAAAACTGCTGGAACAGCAGAGGGAGCATGAACCTCCATTTGTAGCAGGTCATAATGCTTCTGTTCTTCAGAAATCTGGGAGGAATCCCATTCGAAGAACTCAATCTTATTAATGGTGTCCCCAAAGGAAAGTTCTTCAAGTAGGGAATCTCCCCATTAGACTCCTCCTCAGGAGATGCATATTCCAGAGGGGAAGTAATCTGGGTGAAGTACACAATGGAGTCTTTATCAGAGGATGAATCCTCAGAATCAGAGGGAGGAACCTGAGGTACAGCAGTCTACACAGGAGAAAAAGTAAAAGCAGGAAGAGGGAAAGAGGAAGGATGAGGCTTTAAAACCATCAATGTCCTAACAAGACCCTGAGAGAAGGCATCCCAATAGGACTGAGGGGTGAAAGGGATGTTCAGATGTTTGGTCTTTTGTTTTTCCTTAATGTGTCTTTCAGTAAGAGGAGACAATGAGGAGGAACCAGACATGGGCCTAATATTCGGTGTAGATAGTGAAGGATCCCTAGATGGAATGGCAGGAACTTTGCCGGAGTCCTCCAGCAGCACAAGCTGCAGCTACCCCCTGTCGTCTGTAATGGACATCTGCATTGCCTCAGACATGCAAGGATCTGAATCTTGGTGGCTTCCCCAGAAGTATCTGCCGAAGTGGACCCAACCTTCAAACAGACCACTGGGGTCTTCATCGACCTCAAGGGGGATGTCAGAGGTAGTAGGTGCAGCCAAACAAGTTTCAGGTTTCTGCTTCTCACCTTCCCCTTCAAACATGTCTCAGCCAAAGGACCCACAGCACCTTCCATAGCACCTCTAGCAAGATGTTTGTGTCATTGATTCTCAAGACAGAGATTTAAGGCAGAAAAACGGATACATAAAGTCTTTGGCACAAAGGCGTGACAGATGGAACAGTAATCGTGGCTAGGCCCTAAACAAAAAAGACAGTTTGTGGCTATTTTATGTGGAATTTGCCTTCCACATCTACACTCGCCCTTGCTGGATGACATGAACAGAAGCAAACAGTAGTAGAAATAAAAAGAATCCCCGATGGGGTACTTCTCTGAAGCTGGGAGCAACACACAATCAGACTGCAGACCATACGCAAGTTTCAACCTTCCAAAATGGCAGTGAAAAGGTTCTGAGGATGGTACATGCAGATGTCCTTTTATGGCTGACGCTGTCAGAACCTATGTGCGACATCCCATGTAATGGCAGTGGCTGTAAGCTTTTGTATACAGGCCAGATGTCAGATGGCTGGGCGGAAGACAACCCATGTGTAAAGAATACTGCAACACTGAATAGAAGGACATCATTGTACTCTATGAATGGTCTGATAACAGTGGGGTACAGTGAACTAATTACCTATTTGGCCATTGATACCATGCCCTTACTTATAAGATGCTAAACATAAAAGAACTTCTTCACCACTGTGACTACATGGTGGTGGATGGCAAGGCTACTGTCAACATGTGTACCCAGATCTCTACCCACTGAATTGACTCTTAGGGGTGTACTATCAACATGGTAATCAGGCTGGATGATTGACTTCCCACAGGGTACAATTATGCATTTCTTAGCATTGAATTTAAGATCATGGCTTTGGCATCATTTGTTAGTCAGAGATAGGCCTCCTTGAAGAATGCTAGTGTATGCAGGGGAGTCAATGATAACCACGAGCTTGCAATTAACTGTAAACTTAGTTAGCCACAAACTGTCAGCATTTGCTTTCCTTTCAGAGAAATGGACACCAAAAAAGGAGTGGGCCCAGTACTGAGCCCTGGGGGAACTCCACTAGTGACTGGCCTCTTTGTGGAGGAGGCCTCGCTTATTCTGACCTTCTGAGTCCTTATCAATGAGCCAGCTGGCTATCCAGCGGGTGATAAAAGGGTTTGTACCTAAATCAGTGAGCTTGTCTATAATGCCTGAACGGCGTATTGCATCAAAAGCCTTGGCCAGGTTCGAGGTAAGCTGTGTACATAGTCTTGCCTTCATCCAGTGCTTTGGTGACCTTCTCAAAAAAGTCCACCACATTTAATAGGTATGACCTTCCTTTAACAAAGCTGAACTGTGATGGGTCCAGTGTTTGCAGGTTAACTATGTCCCGATTTATTATGTCCATGATGATTCTTTCCATGGGTTTAAATCCATGAGGCTGGTCAGACTTACGGGCCTGCAGAAGGACTGTAGCAGTCTTCCATTCCTTGTGCACAAAACCTTACTGTAGACTCCAGCTGAAAAGTGATTCAAGTGAACCAGAGAGGTCATGTTTCATGCTATTTATTAACTCATTAACCCTGAGTACCTTTTCATGGGGTCTCTGTGCTTACATTCGAGAACGCCATGAGAAGATAAGAATTGCAAGCTGTTACCCCCGAGTGCCTTCCACAAGCGTGAGAAACTGTAGTGCAGAGTTGCAGTTGAGCTTAATGTAAAACACGCTGAAATCATAACTGTACTTGTAATCTACCTTATATAGTTACAACTCGGTGTGTTTTTACATTAAGGTTACATTCAACTTTTAGTTGAAAATCTGGTTAAAATGTTTTTGATAAAGCAAGAAAGCAAGTGGTGGCAGCCAATTGTATTCTTGCAATCCAAGCCACCACTTGCGTAACATCTCTACCCCTAAACCTAATTTTCTATGTTGTCCCCAAATAGAGGGTCTAGCAGCAGGCATTTCCTTTCTTTTGCTAATAGCTGCTAATATTTGGAGATTTTACCTGCTACTGTATCCCTCTATTTTATTTGGGCACTCACGGATCAAGAGAGGACTTTATAGGGGCACACCAGCCTGGCAATTGCTACGAGGGAGGAGTTCGCGGTTTAAATCAGCTTGGCCCAAGAACTGCTTTTTTTTTCTTCTTCTGATGAGCTATTTTTTTTTTTTTTCATTTTGAAGGATCTTGGCATCTGTATCAATCTAACTGCAAAGGCAAGCAAGCAATTCTACTCCTTTTTCATTCTACCCATTACAGTTAGAAATTAAAGGTATGGCTACATTGTCGAAGAATAGAAAAGCTTTTAAGACAGACCGTCCCCGTACTTGTTGAATTGATGTGGACATGCAGCTCATAGCTGATACTTATGCTGTTCAAGTTTGGAGACCACAGAGGATGAGCTCGTACAAGCTCAGCATAGTTTGTCAAGGCTCTCGCACAGACCTACTGAAACCTAGAGATTTAGATTCTGCAAAAAAAAGCAGAAATTTTCTGAAGGTGTCCGCTGACCTGTGTATTTATTACTGAAAACCTGTAGCATGCTAGCTTTCAAGTAGTCTGCACTGTAAAATGTATGCCTTATCTTTGTTTTGGTAAAATGATTAAGCTGGTAAAGACCTGTACATCATAACTGCCCTTTCCATTTTATTTGTGCTCTGTTCATGGTGTTTTGGGGTTTTCCTTCCGATTGACAAGGGTTTGGGCACAACATAACTGGCATGATTATTGTATCCCAAGCTTCCTACGACGAAGTACGAATTATTCAGTTTTGGGGACGGAAGACAGAAATCATGCGTGTGGTTGGCAAACATCTCCGTCCTCCTTTAGTCTTCTTCCCAAAGCAGTTGCAGGTTGCAGGGGTATTTCTGTTTAAAGAAAATACTTAAAGGTAAACCAGTAAGAACTGTCCATATGCAACGTAATGGAAAATCCAATAATGCCAGGGGTTCTGTTTTTTGTGTATGGACAGAAGAGATGTAGTAGTAGTTGTAGGTAAAATTCCACTTGCAGGGTAGTCCTGCTGTTCGTTATGTAAGTTACCCGAAGGGTTACTGTAGTTACAACGACATAATATGTTGGCCGCCGTTTCTAACTGCACCTTTTTTATTCTGCAAAAACTGTGGCCTGTGCAACGTTGTAAATGACTCGCTCGTCTTTCAAGTTTTTGTCACTCCTAAATTTTACAAGGTCAGTATTTTGACCGCCATTCACCATTGTGTATGCTTTTCATAGGCACAAACTTGGACTTTAAACCCAGTGTCAATACTTAACTTGAAAGACAAGCTTTTGCACTCTAAAATTCGTGAAAGGGCATGAAGTTGTCACTAGTCAGCATTCGTTATTGGGGAGTCCTAATGTGGACAGCCAGGCCGTGTCCCTCGTACGTACAGTAGCTTGGCCAATATATTTAACAAGCTGTTAAGGTAGTTATGTGCATTTATCCGACTGTGCTTCCGCAGAACTGTTCTGCTTTTACACACTCTTTGGGCAACATCTTTATACGCCTTAATATAACAGTTATATTTCTACAGTACCGAGCTTTTATTTTTTATGATAAATGATAAAAGAATACAACATTCTTCTGCAATAAGTGTGGGTGTGGTTTGTCTTGCAAGCACCAAGGACACAGTGGCTTTCGAAAGTGATTTTGTTCCTTTATTGACATTTCATGGAACTTCATCATAAAGTAAAGTAGCAGAAGGCACGACTTTTCCAGACACAGTTTCATATTACTAAACAAACAATGCGATAACTTTCCTACCTCCATGAATGCAGACTACTTCAACCATATATATATATTTTTTTTTAAATAAGACACACTGCTTCAGGTAATTATTGCTTGAAGCCCCCTGCTATCACTTGAGATATTACATTCGGTGTTGTAATAAAAAGGTTTCCTATTCTAGCAGACTACCCCTATTCTTAATCTTCCATAACCTCAACAGCATTAGTACCAGGCTTTTGACTGGTAGCAGTTTTCACAAGTATAACAGAGTTACCATTTCTAGTACAAAATTTAGCTGAGTCTCTCTTTTTTCCACATTTAAAACAGACTAGAGGTATTCCATATCTTTTATTAACTTTTAATGTGGACCCTACTAGCAATTTGGAAGATTCAGTTTTAAAAAAGTGTCTTTGGATTACAATCTCACTCTTAGTACATCATTTTCAGCACAGGTGGGGTCACTTGGAAATGCACACTTTCTTACAGCCCATTAGAATTCTTCAACAGTTATTGTTTTTTTTCATTTTACTTTTGGTATGTTTACACTAAGAATCCAGCCATTATTTAAACGTGTGTATATCTGAGCTCATGCCTTTTCCAGGAAAAGCTATCCAGCTATGAATTGTCCAATGTTGTTTCTCATAGGTAACAGAAGTTCAAGTGAACAGTGCTTTTTTTCCACTTTATCATAGTACTGATTTTCAATCACTTCTATGTACAGGAAGGCTTTTAAAGCATTACCACTTAAGCTGGGTTGACAGAATCCTAGGCCAGTCACTCAGGTCCCACTGCCGCCTGGTTTGCACACCATTTGAAGGCTAAGAGAGATGCACCTAAAGGTCTTCTTTCCAGATTAGTTGCATAGTAGGTGGAACTATCTTCAGTATCACCACAAACTTTGCAATCACCACCATTCCCTCAGCTGCAAACGTCTGAAGCAGCTGCTCCATGGTTATTATCCTGGCACGAGAACACACAAATATACTCCAATTAAAGGTCAGACCACAAACCTCAGTACTATCATCTGTTCAGCTGGGTAAAAAATTGTTGACCCTGGCAGCATTTTCTAGCTGCAGGATAAGTATCCTGATGGTCTGTGGAGCACATGCAGTCTACTTCTTGTAGATACAGAAGGACTGACTGCACTATGACCATCCACAACTTCCTCTTTTTGACATAGAGGTTTAGGCTTCTTAAATCTACAACGTGTTGGAGGCCCTTTATTTTCTTCGGAACTAAAAAGAATCCAGACTGGGGTGGGCAAATTCTTCCAGTTTAAAATGGAACACAGGCAGTATAATCACAAATAAAATGATGATAACAACTCACTGCCTTCATACCCTCTACTTGAAATGTAATTTCTCACTTAAGAACTGTGTGCAGAATCATTAGTGAAACAAAGGCACCCAATGTAATGTACCGTTTTGTAGATTTATCTTGTACATTGTGCAATGTTGCTATACTGCATGTGCAGACAGCAGGCTGGTGTAACTTTCTTCATATTCAGCCAGGAATTTAATGTAATTTATTTAGACATTTGTTAACAGAGTTTGTCCAACTGAGAGTTCGCCCTTTTTCAGCAGAGACCCGGGGAGAAAAAACTCCATACAGTAAAAAGCAGAAATCATAGCAGTTGCAGAAGCAATTTCAGATGCAATTGTGTGCAAAAACCAACACAATTACAAGTGAGTACATAATCACATAGGCAGTGTAATTAGTAGAGTTACATATACGTCTCGAGATACATTATATACAGATGAAATTCAATATGTTCTTAAGTGAGAAATTACATTTCAAGTAGAGGGAATGAAGGCAGTGAGTTATTATAATTTTATTTGTGATTATACTGCCTGAGTGAGATAAAGGTTATCACTAGGTGACTATTGACAGCATGGAGCTACCATATTTTTTGGGTATTTCTCATGGCTTTGTCAGTCATGTGTGTAATTTAGGTGGGAGGAAAGCCTCAGTAATATCCAAGTGTTATACTATTTGACTGAATGTAAAAATTGGTATTTCATTAAAAGCAGCCCCTCATTACAGAATAGATTAGGTTTGCATCCCTCTATTGTATATAAAAGAGGTAATAACCTCAAAGAACTTCTTCAAAAGGAATATGGATGTCAACCCTTATGTTAGACAAAAAGGTACATATATTTGTGGTGCATGTAATTGGTGTAAAATGCTTAAAACAGGCAATACATTCTTTATTAGGAATAAGAAATATTTCATAAACCACAAGGTGAATTGCAATACAAAATCTATTGTCTATGTGGCCCTTTGCGACTGTTGTCCTGCCTTTTACATCGAGAAAACGGACCGTAGGTTCCGTGACCGCATTTACCAGCATGTGTATGCTATTAAAAACAAAAAATGTGAGAATGCTTTATCTAAGCATATAATTAGTCATTCAGGACACAGTTTCCATTTTATGGCCATTGACCATATCCCTGTTGGCATTAGAGGTGGCCCGTATTCCTTAATCTTGGAAACACGCGAACTTGAATGGCAAGTTAAATTGGATGCCTTTTCAGTTCCCGGATTAAATGACAATTGTAACATTTCTTCCGTGTTAAAATACAAAAGTTACCTAAGGTGATGTACTGGGTTTGTTTACAGTACCCATGAGTTTTCCACCATCATTGAGGTACTATGGCAGGAAATGTAATATAGTTTTATTGGATTCTATTGTACTCTATTCTAACTGTTTGGCAAGAAAATTTCGCCTTACCATATTGTTATACATGTGAAACAGTCCTGGAGTTTTTTAGTGTACAGTTTTAGTTTTTTTATATTTCCAGAATTTATTTAGTCAATTCACATAGTATATTTCTGGTATAAGAGACATATAAAAATTTTTAATATGATTCATAAACTGTTTTTTTTGGGTAATATGGTCCCCTTTTGGGAACCGATTAGCTGGTACATTTTAATCATGACTTATGTGTTGTTTAAATTTTATGGGTTAATATGCCCTGTTGTTGAGCGTATTTCATACTTTTCTATTTTAAATGGATGTGACTTGCAGGAAGTGACAATGTTACGTCACTTTGTTTTTAAATTCAAAAAGTTGGCGCGCTTTCTTCTTGTATTCTGAAGAAGTTACTGCATTGGCAGCAGCGAAAACGCTTTGTTACTTTGTTGGAAATAAATTGCGTTTAAGTAAAGTATTCGTTGGATCCTTGGCCCGTGGACACCAGTTTTCTGTTTTACATAATTTTATTTGTGATTATACTGCCTGAGTGAGATAAAGGTTATCACTAGGTGACTACTGACAGCATGGAGCTACCATATTTTTTGTGTATTTTTCGTGGCTTTGTCAGTCATGTGTGTAATTTAGGTGGGAGGAAAGCCTCAGTAATATCCAAGTGTTATACTATTAGACCGAATGACTCGGGTCTTCTCCTTACTGATGATACTGAGTCTGTGTTACATAACAGATGCACAATGTAATATAATGAATGCCTACTCAACAGGTAATGTGCAGCAATTATCACCTGTGTCTCAGCATGTACACCTTTGCAGTAATGAAAGGAAGGTCATTATCACATTAGCAATACGCGCAGTTACAATATAGCAGTTAGTCATTATCATTTTTCTGGGAAAAGTCTCAGCTGCTGTCACTGTTACTCACATAAGTAGAAGTCATTATCACTTTGATGAATGCACAAGCCAGGTTGTGTTTTTTTCTCTGCTTGGAGTCATTGCAAGCAACCCCCCCTCATTCTTCATCAACTGCCTACCTTCCTAAACCCCTGATTCTTTTGATATATACATATATATATATATATATATATATATATACATATATATATATATATACACACACACACACACACACACACATATATATATATATATATATATATATATATACACACATATGTATATATATATATATATATATATATATATATATATATATATATATATACACATATGTATATATATATATATATATATATATATATATATATATACACACACACACACACACACACACACACATATATATATATGTGTGTGTGTGTGTATATGAATATATATGTATGTACATAATGTAATTGCACATACATACACTGGTCGCACACAGACACACACACACATATATATATATATATATATATATATATATATATATATATATACACATATAATTTTGGTGACTGTGTATATTCTCAACATTTTCCTGAAGGGGTCATTTGGGTGAATGTTTCATTTATGGACATGTGTATAACATGCAGTAATGAAGAAGTTGGTAGGGGAAATAATTCATTTCTGTACCAGGGAAGTGCTTGTGCATACATGGTCAGACTGCTGAAGATCATAAGGCAGATACTGTGTGACAAGTATAGGTTATCTATAGCTCAGGTTTCAGTGATGGTTATTATAATTTTTTATGTATTCAGCTTTCAAGAATAATTTATTATCTGTTAATATGCACATACTGCATTGAGGAAAACTGATGGGTTTTATTGTAACCAGAGTGATGGTCAGATGCGATAACTAGAATTATTACTTTTATGACTAATTCTTACATGGATGAACCAGACAAGTTTGACATTTCTGCTTGTATTACTGTACTTCTGCTTATACTCAGTAGCTGGGCATGTTTCCACACTTTGTCAGTCATGGGTGGAAATTAGGTGGTAGGAGGAAGGGCGCAGTAACATCCAAGTGTTATACTATTTTGACAGAATTATAAGGATATATTATTTCTACTGAATGATAAAGAATGCCTCTGCACTCCACATTAACATGTATTAGAACATGCTAATGCAAAACGCGTGTGTGTGTGTGTGTGTGTCTACGTGTGTGTGTAGTAGGTATGTACCTCTGCAGCGTCATCGCCACTTGTGTACCTAATGCAAAGAATACTGCCCCTGGGGCTAGGATAATACATCTGTCAAACATCAGTAGTAATTTGTTTGCATTTTCTTTCCTGTGCAGGTTTGTCCACCTTCTGACACTAACATGGCTTCATGACCAGGAGAACAAGTGAGAGTATGTGGCCATCCCTACATTCACTGGGCTGCTAGCCATGCCTCCAAAACTGAAAACCAGTACAACTTCAGCTTCCCCACATCCAGTGTGACAGTATACTGGATTGCAAGAGGTATGCACTGGAGCGGAGTACTGCAGTTGTTGGAAGAGAAAAGTGTTCCATCTACCCTGAGCCTGACATTCTTGTGCTGCACATTGGAGGGAATGATGTCCTCAGTCAACCACTCGGGAAGGCTATGGTTTCAAATCACAGCAAGTTTTGAACAACTGCAGTAGTGGTGGCCTAGTTATTTTGTGTGGTCTGATATAATTCTTCGACAGATATGGAAAACAGAAAAAAGTCAACAGGCAGCTCACAAGGCCAGATGTTTGCAGAATGGGTTCATGCATGGCTTGATGCACAGGGTCATTGGATCTACAATCTGCCATGACAGCATCACCGTGGAAAATGTTCACCTGCTCAGAAGGGATGGCGTTCACCTAACTGAGGACAGCATTGCATTGTTCTTGACTGACCTCCACAATGGTGTGAGGAGAGCTATGCAGGATTGGTAGCATGCAGCTTGTGAGAAGAATGGAAAACACCCATGACCAAGTAGGACCAGTATGTTAAGTAAAACTCTATTATGAAATGTGTTTAGTAAAATAATATTTTTCTGAGTTTGGCAAATAACTGTGGTAAGGAGCTGGTGAAGATGCTGAGAAAGAACAACTGTTTCAGGAGAGGGGCTACCACGTACAATCTAATATGTCAGTGACCATCCTGCAACACTACTTTTTTTTATTCCGCTTTTGTCAGGTATGTGTAGAGTTTAGATGACAGGAAGGGCTTAGTAATACAGGACTTGATCCCTTAGGTACATTGGTGAATGGACACATGTAAAGAGAAAAGGCATAGGTAAGGCAGACTGCTGACACTGAAGGTCGTGAGACCGCAGTGGTATCAACTGTCTGAGTGGGTAGCCAGCACAGCTATCAGACAGATTAGATGGCCTTGCCTGCCCACTGAAGTCCCATGCCTGTCCTGGGTTCATTAGTGGAGTGGTGCTTCTTTCCTTCCTTTTTCTCTTTACATGTACCCATTCAGCAGTATGTTGGCTACACCAAGAATGTGTATATTTATGATTATGTGCGTCTACATGGTAAAACAACTGATTCTGAATGCTGTACACATGTACAGATATCAGTTTTGTTAGGACTCAGGTTATAGAAATTATGATTTTTTTTCATATTTTGGTAAATAACTTTGGAAGTGAGCATCTGAATGTGCTAAGTCATACCTCATTTTGAAGACCATATTGATAGCTCCAGCATGGTAAAAGAATTGTCCCTGTATGTTGTACACATGCACAGATATCAACGTTTGTTTCGGACTTAGATTATGAAAATTATGATTTTTTACATATGTTGGCAACCATGCAAGGATGAATCTGAATGTGTTAAGTAATATCTCATTTTGAAGACAGTACTGATAGTTCCAACAGGGTACAAGAACTGTGTCTGTATGTTGTACACATGTACAGATATCATTTGTTTCGGACTTGGGTTATGGAAATTATGATTTATTTTCATATTTTGGTAAATACCTTCACAAGGAAGAATCTGAATGTGCTAAGTAATATCTCATTTTGAAGACAGTATTGATAGTTCCAACATAGTAAAAGAACTGTGATTGTATGTTGTACACATGTACAGATAGTTTCTTTCGGACTTAGGTTATGGAAATTGTTTGTTTTTTTCATATTTTGGTAAATAACTTTGCAAGGGAGCATGTTAGTGTGCCAAGTAATACCTCATTTTAAAGACAGTGTTACTTCCTTACAACATGGTAAAAGAACAGTGTCTGTGCACTGTACACATGTACAGATATCACAGTTTGTTTAGTCTTGTAGGCTTATGAAAATTATACATTTCCAATACTTATTATTATGCCCATATCTTTGCAAGGGAGCATGGTGATGACACAAATGATGCATTCTGAATCTGACATGGAGACGCACAACTTCTACACTGATATGTAGGCTCTGTATCTTACAGGTGATGAGATATTATGATCAATTATGAGAAATATTATATTAATCATATTTCTGTGAACATCTCCGTAAAGGAGCATCACACAGTAATAGTTAAGGTATCATATTAAAGCTGACATTCGTACTAACAAATTAAATACAAATTGTATGAGTCTATATGGTACATTGACCAAGATATTTGTGCTCTGCTTTTCCAAAAAGGTAACATATATGCACAATATCAACATTCCTTGCCAAATATTTACTAAGGAGTTTGATGTGCACTATCAACATTTACATTGTTGGAAAGGTCAGTGTCTGCTGAGCAACTTTCAAGTTTACATTTTTAGTCTAGTTCTTATAGTTAAAGAGTTATGAACATATGTTTTCTGTATGGTATTACAAATGGATTTTCTGAAAATGAGCTAAGGCTGCACTGTTGTTCGTATGGTGGAATTAAGCAGGCAGCTTTTTCTGAACTGCTCCAGAGTGAATGAGTTAAGCATCCCAGGATGTTATCGGAGCCCACTGATGCAGTGTTTTTGTCCTTGGAAAGTACACTTATAACCTGTTACTTAATAATGGTTGGGGGGAATTGTGGTATGGGGTATTTCCTTTGAACTACTGGGGGAGGGGGAATTCAAGCTGAACCAGATAGCCAAAAGGTTGGCAATGGCCTCTGGTCCAGTGTGGGTAATGCCATTTACAATAAGCTCTGGGCATTGTTGCGCATTTCTCCTAAGGTTACAGACATATATGTAGAAAGCTTTTTGGTTGTTCTTTGCTTGAGAAGCTGTTGTTTCTTCAAACTCAGACTTTGATGTATTAATTAACCCTCTTAGCTGCTTGTTTAGATAGTTCAGGGGGCTTTTAGTATGTATGGCTTTGTTCCTCCTACCCTTGCCCATGATTTCTTTTCTTCTGTTGGATAACTGATTGATACTGCGATTCC
Source organism: Protopterus annectens (assembly GCF_019279795.1). Classification (NCBI taxonomy): domain Eukaryota; kingdom Metazoa; phylum Chordata; order Ceratodontiformes; family Protopteridae; genus Protopterus; species Protopterus annectens. Next base: position 800,940,556 of record NC_056747.1, on the reverse strand, counting down.
CCCACTGTGGCTTGCCTTTTAAGTCTGTTAGTCTTAAAATGAGTGGGCACAGCTATCAATATGGCTGTACAGAGATTTTGTAAATGGCTCAGCATATGCTATGGTGTTGACTGGGTTTGGGGTTCTTGGAATTTAGTCAAGGTGTCACTTAGCTGAGAGAAGCTGGCCATGGAATAGTTCATAAAAGTTTTTAGTTTCTCTGTATCCCCAGATTTAATTTTTATTTCAAGTAATACTACCTTATGGTCAGATCTGACAAGCAAAGACATTAAATTGGGTGACTAACATCCCTCCCCCATGTTTGAGAGAACAGGGTCAAGAATGTCTGCATCCCTGGTAGGAGAATGGAGAAACTGGTCTAGAATGTTGGTATTAAACTTTATTAGTTTAATAAAGGTGTTAAAAAAAATGCTTGATCAACATGTCACCTGGCAGAGATTAAGGTAGCAGAATACAAATGGGTATGGCAGAAACGAACATTTAATAGAGAGTAAAGTCCTGCCTTAAAACAATCTGACAGGTAACAGGAATGACTGACTACAATCCTTGCTCCTCTTATTGCAATGGACAGAAAAATCATTAATTTCTATCAAGTACTTGAATTAGGTCAACAAGCCTCCTTTAAAATAGCACATCCTAACAAAAGAGGCGCCAGACAGGAATATTCAGTTTTTCCAGATCATCAGCCAGAGTACCTTTTGGTTTGTATCTACCAGGGTTCTGGCCTTCTAGGCAAGGATGTTTCTGTGGTAGAACATTTGGTGAGCCCTTGGCCAACTGTACCATCACTTAAAATGAGTGTTACTGGATCAAAATGTTCAGAGGTGCATGCAGAGTTATACTGTGGACCTTCCTCACACATGTGATCAGTGTTTTTTTTTTTTTTTTTTTTGGTGAGGGACAAGAGTCTGACACCACTGAAAAGAGAGTGAATCCATTCTCAACAGGAGTCCTCTACAGTGGACCAGAAGCTCATGGTGTTTTAGGGAGACAAATACATCCACCTACACGGAGTATCATCTGGCTGCCAGAAAATTTTGTTCTATTTCCATTTGTGACTGTCTGCAAGTGCTCTTCTGCTGCACTGCAATGGGAAATACAACCCTCTGAATCCTAAGCTAAAGTTGACTGCTAACTTACAAACCTGCATTCCTGATCTGCACAGTGGATATAATCTTGTCTTTCCCTGCATGTTAATGTATATCATACAAGTCGTTATCTATACTGAACTGGAGAATACTTTCCACTGCTCTCTGAAAAAAAAAATTGAAGACTGAAAGATCTGCTAGCATCTCATGTCATTGTGAAATCTCTTCTGTGAGGGGCACCAAAACCCCTGAACCAGTAAGTCTAAGTGAGTGCCCCAGGGCAAATCTGAGACATTGTTACTTGGGGAATGATTGGCTCAGGCTGGCACAAAAATTTCCTTTAATCCTGTGCACCTGGTCCACCCACCACTGCATTACCTCTCCCCGACTACAAAACAGTAGAAGGAGCCTCGTGTCCAGGGTTTCTATGTGCTGTTTCAGTGATGCCTTTAAGGGGCAATGACTCTTCCTCATATGCAAGTTGGTTAAATGGAGAGGTATGGCAGGCATGATCACTTCAGCCTTCAGGAACATTCTGCTTGTCATTGGGATTGCTGCTGGCCTGTTGCAGAAAGGAAGCCTCCAGACAAAGCTTTTTGTCCCTTTGAAAGGTACACCCTGCACTCCTCTTGGCTCAGGACAGTCCCCAGACCCATCTTTGTCCTGCTTGAGGACAGACTTGACTTACGAGAGTTAATCAAAACAGAAATTTGAGGCAGTATGTTTTTAGGTTATAAAACATCTGTTGTCAAATTTAGGACTGCAAGAGGGAGCCTTCCAGACATGCACATATATGGATTTCTTTCAGTCTTAAGAAGGCTACCACAAAAGAAGCAAGACAATTCAAACATAACCCAGGCACACTACAAAACCAAAAGGGCAAGGAAGTGCAGTGGTAATGCTGGGGTCTAACCCTAATTTGCAGGAATTTTCTGTGGTCCCTTTGGACAGGGTCAAGTACTTAGGCATCCTTCAGGTTCAGTAAGATTAGGAAAGCCCATTGGTGGAGTCAATAGAATGACAACTGCATAAGCATAATGAATTTAGGTATCCTCAGGAAAAGGTTGAGCCTTGATAGATCAAAAACCCATCTTAAATTCCCATCATTTTTGAGAAATAGAAAAACAAGAGTAAAAACTAACCTTTCTTTCCACTTCAGTACCTCCTTTACTGTCCTGTGATATAATGAACAAGGAGTAAGGCAAGCTGTAGTTTCTCTCTAGGACCAATGGTATTCTGATAAAGGGTGGTGGGATAGTTTCAAACTTTACAACATACTACTCTGCGATGATTCTTCATACTCAACTGCATGGCGTTATCCTTGACCAGGTCTCCTGGAGGTGACAACTGGTCACCGGTGAAAAACTTCTAGCTTGCCTTCATGATTTGCCCTTCCTCCTCTTTTGTTATGTTTGCTTCTTCTCAGACTTTTTAGTTTATTAACTTTTGGAATCGCTCCTGAAGTTAGGGGCCAGCCTTTAAAAGGATTTCTGTTGTACTAGAAGATGAAAAAGTTGCTTTGCAGTTTGCATAAGCTTGCCTTTTTCCACCAGTATTTTCAAACACAGTTTGTCAGGTTTTACTTAACAAGGAATCCTTGCCTAATGGGACTTCAACAGTTCTCTGTTGATATCCTCAGTTAAGGCCTGTACCTTGAGTGAGGCCAAACAGAATGGTGTCTGATGAGTGGATAATATAGCTGACACACTGGAGACCGTCTCTACAACAATAAAACCACATCTGCTGACATGTTTCCCCATGTCTTCAGAAAGATGAACAAATTTTAGAATCAGACTCATCCTGAAAATTTTCATGCAAGTTCACCTACTTGTGTCAGGATTTCTTCTTGACATTTAATTATGTGTTTGTAGTCTACTATCCTGGAAGCCAGTGCGGCTAAGTCGGTCAAGGACTGCCTTTTCCTACTGTTTAAGCAGTTGGTCTCAGGATCACTTTAATACCTCTCGATGACTCCATGAAAACTACCGTGGGGTCTGCCACCACATTCTTAGACATATTAGTGCATTTGACTGTATAAAACCTGCTCAGTTTCTTTGGTGAGGAGGGGTTGGAAGTCTGGCTGTAGAGAAGCCGCTATGTTTGGTCTCCTCAAAAACTTCAAAAAACTGGAGGGACTGTTATACGTTTCAGTTAGTCCAGGCTTAAGAGATTTAAAAAAAAAAAAATCTCTTTACTGTTCTATTTCAAATGTACTAGGATGTCTCCAAAATAATTATCTTGAGGTGATCCTGAATACAAAGGAGTCTATCTAATTCAGGATGCATCAGAGAGAGCATGCAATTTGAGTTATGTAGGTTAAATCCTCCTTGTCTTACAAGGAGAAGCTGGTGTCCACTACCCAGTAGGTACTCCTTAGCTGGTGCCCACAACTCAAGGAGAGTAGAGACTGAATACTAGCTCACAACTGCTTGCCACAACATGACATTTTTTCCTCCACTAAATGTCTAAGGTGCTGAATAAACGGTTTATGGCAACCAGATTCCTGAGAAAAGGGAATCTCCCTGGATGCAGTCTTTTCTGGGAAGCGTTTACAGGTATGTATAAAAAAGGACACTCAAACTCCCAGTGTTGAGCTCCCTACTTTTCTTCCTCCTCCTGTCACCTCAAGCTCTGAAGGTAATGCTACTCAATGCTAGAAGTTTAAACCTCAAAATGCACTCACTCGAGGCACTCCTTAAAATGGAGAACATTGACATCTGTGCAGTGACAGAGACCTGGTTCAAAGCTCCAGAGGGCACCCCTGCATTACCAGGCTATAATTCATACCACACCTTTCGGCCACCAAACCCGGACCGAAACACTAAAGGTGGAGGCGTGTCCATATTCATTAACGATATCCACACCTCCAAGCTAGTTGCTCAGCATAATGCATCCGAGATTATCCAAGTTCAACTAACTCTGGGCAAAACCGCAATCCAGGTTGTAGTTTGCTATAGACCCCCCACCATGCCCCAGGATTCTCACTCCTCTTTTCTTGACACACTGGAAAATATTAAGGTACGACCCAACACCCTAATAATGGGTGATGTCAACTACCCTACCATTAACTGGGAAAACTACTCGTGTACCAACTCTTTTGCTCAACGTTTTCTGGAAATCATCAATTCCAACGCCTTGGATCAACTTATACACAGCCCCACCAGGGGCAGCAATATCCTAGACCTGGTCATCACCAACATGGGTGACTGTTGTTCCACACCAGAGGTCAGCTCCTCGTTGGTCAGATCCGACCACAAGCTAATCAGCCTAGACATCCACATCCCACTCCCACTCCCCATTAGGAAAAAAAACGTAAAAAGATAGAAGTGGCAAACTTCACGACACCCATGCAGATGGACAGCAGAAGTACGATTGCTGAATCCTACACAAATGCACTTTATAAGCACTTACACAAGTGCAGAGATCATGCTATCCCTAACAGAACCAAGATGCTATCCTCCAAAAAAAAAGAAGCCAATCTGGTGGTCTTCTGCCATAAACAAACTCTACAACAGACAAAGAGTAAAATCCCATGATTGGAGGAATTCCCTGGTCAGCCTCAGTAAGAAGCTGAGATCCCTCACAAAATCCTCCAAAGTTAGTTATGAAAACAAAATCAGTGCTAACTTTACCCCCCTCTCACCCACTAAAGGGCCCATCTTTATACCGGAAGAATGCAAAGTTCCTGTAATCACGGCTGCACAGGTAAAAACCTCACTCTCCAAAGCCAAGAACACAGCATCCATGGGACCTGACAACATCCCAGGCTGCCTTCTACATGAACTACAGAATGAACTGGCACCCCACCTAAGTACCATTTTCAATCACAGCCTCACCTCAGGCTTTGTGCCCATTGAATGGCGCACAGTGATGGTTATCCCACTCCACAAAGGGGGGGGGGGCACAACAGACCCCGGGAACTACCGCCCCATTAGCCTGACGGGCCTGGTCTGCAAGGCCATGGAATGTATCATCATGGAAATCATAAACTAATACATTGGAGATCTCCAAACTCTGGACCCCACACAGTTTGGGTTTGTAAAAGGCAGATCATGTCTCCTAAACCTGACAGACTTCTTTGAAGTAGTCACCAAAGCCATAGATGAGGGTAAGGTGGTTAACACAGCCTATCTAGATCTCGCCAAGGTGTTCGACACCATCCCCCACTCTGGAATTATAAACTCACTAAACTAGGTATAAATCCCTATGTCACAAGATGGGTTGCCAACTGGCAGAACCCATACTGTGAAAGTAGCAGACTCCAAATCAGACTTCAGACAAGTGGAGTACCACAGGGTTCAGTCCTGGGTCCACTCCTGTTTGATATCTACTTCTCTGAAGTACAGGCTAACACAGGTGGTCTTTGGCTAACTAAATTCGCAGATGACTGCAAACTAGGAGCCATAATCAAAACTCTTAATGACGTGGACATCCTATAAAAAGGGCCTCACTGAGACAGATGCCTGGTGTCAAAGCCATGGTCTCAAGCTCAATGCCAAAAAGTGCATTGTCATCCCCTTTGGTAAAAACTCTGTACCCATGAACTACCACATAGGCGGTAGTCTACTTATTTATTATTATTATTACTATTTTATTTTACATTTGTTGACCGGGCTAGTCTAACTGGATGTACGTCCATTTTCAGTAGAGGCCCGGGGAGAAAAGCTCCAAACACTAGCAGTGACAAAGAATACAGTATTTGGTAAATAGTCAATTAACAGTACATTGTTTGTGTTGGCAAGAACAAAAATAGTAATAATTCATTTAGTACGGTGAAGTTAATATCAATAACAGAGATAAAGACAATAATTATATATATATATATATATATATATATATATATATATATATATATATATATATATATATATATATATTTTTTTTTTTTTAGATTACAAAGTAAGCATCAAAGAAATAGTATGGAAGAGAAGTGTAGAGAGAGCAAGAAGGGGAATAAGATGTCAGTCAGGGTTAGAGCATGGACAAAGCCAGTGAAATTTAAGATGTTCTTTAAGATGTTTTTTAAATTGGAAAGTAGAAGCAAGGGTGGATAGTTCAGTAGGAAGCTGGTTCCAGTTTTTACCTACTATGTTGGAGAAAAGCGAGTCCCCAGCTTTGTTTTTTGACTTAGTAGTGGCAACAAGGAGCTTGAGTTGCTGAGCGCAGTGTTTCAAGATTTTTGTATGGTGTGATCAGATTAGTGAGGATAGGGATATTGTTAGGGTGATGAAGGATCTTTTGGGTGATAACTAGTTGTTGACAGAGTAGCTGATTTTGCAGTTCTAGCCATCCCAATTTAAGGTTGAGACAGTGATGAGTTCTAAATGGGGTACCATTGGCAAATCTGGCTATATTACTATAACTGGTGGAAAGTTTGGTAAGGTTGTTCTTAGATAGACTGGTATATATCGCAGAAGCATAGAACAGGGTAGACATTAGATGGGTCTGGGCAATAGTCTTTCTGGCTGATGGGGTGAGGAAGGGTTTGATTCTGTAAAGGGTGCCTAGTTTTTTGTTAACAGACTTTATTGTAGAACTAATGTGGTCATCACAGCTAAGGTTGTTATCAATTGTTACTCCTAGTAGATGGGTTGTGTCAGGGGTTATGTTAGTACCATTGTTTGAGGTAATTGTGAAGTACAGTTGAGGTGATTTTAGATTTGGAGCAAAGAGCAGTAATTTTGTTTTTTTGGTTCAGGAGGAGGCAGTGTTGTGTAAACCAATTTTCAACACTGTTGAATACAGTTAGAGTGAGGGATTGGAGAGAGGCTATAGTCTTGGCTGAACAAATTAGAGTAGAGTCATCTGCATATTGTATGCAGGTGGCTTGAGGAATTTGGGTATGAAGATCATTAATAAATAAGGAAAAGAGTAGGGGTCCTAAGATGGAGCCTTGGGGTACTCCAATATTCACTGGGAGGGATGTAGAAAGACTGTTATCCCAAAGTACTGCTTGCTGTCTGTTTTCCAGGTAGGACTTAAACCATTGTAATGCCTGTGGGTCAAGTGATTGGGCTTTTAATATGTCTATAAGTATACTGTGGTTTACCATATCAAAGACTTAACATCGAAAGTGTGATAAGAGACTTCGGGACACATGTGGACAGTAGTCTCTCCTTTGATAATCACATTGCCACAGTGGTCAGGAAATCCTTCTACGTGGCACACCTCATCACAAAAGGTTTCTCATCCAGAAAAAAAGAGGTCATTGTTCCCTCTACTCATCACTCATTAGACCCATTATAGAATACAATACCCCTTTTGGTATGCACCTCAAAAGACATCTACAACAACTGGAAAGGCCGCAAAAATACCTCACAGAGAGGATTACTGGCCTCAAACAGATGCCTTATGCAGACCGTCTCAAAAAACTCCAGCTTTACTCCGTCACATATCGTCTACTCAGAGGCGATCTCTGCCTAACATACAAAGCTATGTCAAACCCAGAGCTGTTGGACATGTTCCACTTAAAGAAATCCCAATCCCTCCAAGCTACACACTCTAGGCACCTAAACCTTGTCACCACAATAAACAGAACATGCTGGAGGGATAGATTCCGGTCCCAGAGACTTCCCATACTCTGGAACAGACTACCTATCTTTGTCAAACAGAGCTCCTCATTAGCACTCCAAGAAAAATCTTGATGATTGGATGGGTAATAGGAAATTCACCCCGGGGATCACTTCTGTGGTTCTGCTTGATAGGGGCACAGGAAAATAATTTTCTTGGGTGGCGAAAGCCAGGGTACCTTTTTGGCTAGGATTGTATAGGCCCTATGGCCAATAGCCTAGTACCTACCTATGAACCTATAAAGGAGTAAAGACAGAGGATCAGACTGTCCCTCAAGAAAGGGGTCCACAGTTCAAATTGGATATGTATGCAGCATACCTGGTACTCTGCCCAGGAGGACATGCTAAGTAGCTAACCTGCATATCTTCCCTTTAAAGGTTTTAGAGGCCACAAGAGGCATCAGAAGCCACTTCCGCAGAATGTAAAACAGACTACCTGGATGAAGAATTCTTGGGCTTGTGCAACACTGTTATGGATCTTCTTCCGGGCATCTTTCAAGGGACTCACCTCTCGCTCTCTCAACTCTCCTTAAACTAGTGCTCCTTCTTATGTGTCTTCTTGGGGTGGGGTTAAGGGGAGGAGAGTCCGCCTCCAGAAAAAGCAGAGGGTTGCTTGGATATCTGCAACATAATATCTAATTCCCACTATGTCATCTACCCCCTGGGCACAGCTTCCCTGTTTATTTTGGCAACACCCACACAAAAATGGCAACCTACCATCAAATGAATATCTTCCCATTAAAGAAGGCACTTAAGGAGTGCTAATCTTTATACATGCTTTAATACAGACTTTTCATGCTTGCATGAAGACTATAAAATAGAACAGTTTCCAAAGAAACGTCATAAGCAACAAATCCTATTACAAAGGTACCACAAGAATTATAACAAACTGGACATTCACAATAGGGCCCTTTCTTTTGAAAATTCTCAACAGGAACACTGGGGCCACAAGCTGGAAACAGATGACTACAGACTACCACGCCTGGCAGTGTACACACTTGCAGTACAAAAAAAGGTGAACAAGCCATGGGTCAATGTCACCATTTATCCAGCATCCAAGTGTACAATGCAATGGAAAAGTATTTGCCCCCTTCCTGATTTCTTATTTTTTTGCATGTTTGTCACACTTAAATGTTTCAGATCATCAAACAAATATAAATTTTAGACAAAGTTAACCCAAGTAAACACAGAATGCAGTTTTTAAGTAATGATTTTATTTAAGGAAAAAAAACTATCCAAACCTACATGGCCCTATGTGAAAAAGTAATTGCCCCTAAACCTAACTGGTCGTGCCACCCTTAGCAGCAACAACTGCAATCAAGTGTTTGCGATAACTGGCAATGAGTCTTTCACATTGCTGTTTAGGAATTCTGGCCCACTGTCCTTTGCATAATTGTTTTAATTCAGCCATACTGGAGGGTTTCAGAGCATGAACTGCCTTTTTAAGGTCATGCCACAGCATCTCAATTGGATTCAAGTTCACTCCAAAACTTTCATTTTGGTTTTTTTAAGCCAATCAGAGGTGGACTTGCTGGTGTGTTTTGGATAATTGTCCTGCTGCAGAACCCTAGTGCGCTTCAGCTTGAGGTCCCAAACTGATGGCCGGACATTCTCCTTCAGGATTTTTTGGTAGAGAGCAGAATTCATGGTTCCATCAATCACAGCAAGTCGTCCAGTTCCAGAAGCAGCAAAGCAGCCCCAGACCATTACACTACCACCACGTTTGACTGTTGGCATGATGTTCTTTTTCTGAAATGCTGTCTTGGGGATCATAAAGATGATTTTTTGGCAAAAGTGAGACGAGCCTTTATGTTCTTTTTGGTCAGCAGTGGTTTTCGCCTTGGAACTCTGCCACGCATGCCATTTTTGCCCAGTCTCCTTCTTATGGTTGAGTCATGAACATTGACCTTAACTGAAGCAAATGAGGCCTGCAGTTCTCTAGATGTTGTTCTGGGTTCTTTTGTGACCTCTTGGATGAATCGTCGCTGTGCTCTTGGGGTAATTTTTGTAGGCCAGCTACTCCTGGGAAGGTTCACCACTGTTCCATGCTTTTTCCATTTGTGGATAATGGCTCTCACCGTGGTTTGCTGGAGTCCCAAAGCTTTAGAAATGGCTTTGTAACCTTTTCCAGACTGACAGATGTCAATTACTTTGTTTCTTATTTGTTCTGGAATTTCTTTAGATCGCGGCGTGATGTCCTCCTTTTGGGGATCTTTTGGCCTACTTCACTTTGTCTGACATGTTCTATTTAAGTGACCTCTTGATTCAACAGGTCTGGGTGTGGCTAGTAAAATTGAACTCAGCTTTCCCAAAAATGTGATTAACCACAGTTACTTCATGATTTAACAAGGGGGCAATTACTTTTTCACATAGGACCATGTAGGTTTGGATATTTTTTCCCTTAATAAATAAAATCATCACTTCAACTGCATTTTGTGTTTACTTAGGTAATCTTTGTCTAATATTTAAATTTGATGATTTGAAACACTAGTGTGACAAACATGCAAAGAAATAAGAAATCAGGAAGGGGGCAAGTACTTTTTCATTACACTGTACCATCTTCTTATGCACCTTTGTTTAACAGGTCAAGCACAGCATGATCCTGTCTAACAGCAGGTTATATGAATAAAGGAAAAACAGCATTCCTCTAACAAGATGATGACAAACTATACTGTAACTTTGCTGCAAAAAGGATACTTTAGTAGGAAAAAAACAAAAACTAAAACTTTTAGAAGGATATACATTGAATAAGGTCTCAGAAGACCGTACAGCCAGTGATAAAAAAGAATACAGCTATACCTTACGAAAGTATTGTTGTGTAAAATCTTACCATAACTTTAGACGTCCTTCTCTTCTATATGCTGCTATATCCATAACACAGGAGAGTCTGCCTCTAGTCAACTCACAAACGTCCGGTCATTCTACAAGAGAGATACTACCGCTAGGGTGTGTGTGACATCCTGCATCTCACTCTGAAAACGTCTGGTACAAAACAGATGTCAGTAGACACCTATCTCAGAAATGAATGCTGCAGGAAACAGTGACTACAGAGTGAGTACCCCAGGAGTCAGCAGGGTGGGAAACTGTACAGCAGCATATAGAAGAGAACAACATTTAAAGTTATGGTAAGATTTTACACAACACTACTATGTTCTTCTATTCATGTGCTGCTGTACCCATAACACAAGGGAGAGCGCAAAAGATCCTGTACTAAAATTTGGGTGGAGGACCAGAAGCATTTTCCACAAACCCATGAAGGATGGCTCTGGCAAATCCTGCTCTGGCTCTAGAAACAATGTCCAATTTGTAGTGTTTCGTGAAAGTATGGACAGAGGACCATGTAGCTGCTTCTAAAATAGCAGCTGTACCGAAACCTTTGAAAAAGGCCCCAGAGGAGGACACTGCCCCAGTGAAGTGTGCCTTTACTGGAAAGGGAAGCCTTCTGCCATGGGTTGTATGACAAAACATGATGGTTTTAGATATCTAAGAGGATATGATTTGCTTAAAAACAGGGTGTTCCAGGAGTCTTGGGTGGTAGGAAATGAACAGCCTGTCTGACTTATGGATGGATTTGGTCTTAGCCAAATAGTATCAGAGTTGTCCGTGTACATCAGAGGAATGCAGTATCCTTTCAGCCGGGTTTTGGGATGAAGGTAGGCAGGTTGATGGCCTGATTCAAGGGCAGTTCATTGACCACTTTAGGCATGAAGGTTGGGTTGGTATGTAAACAAACCCTGTCCTTGTGGAAGACAGTAAATGGATGAGAGGCCATAAGGGCTTGAAGTTCTAAAACCCTTCTGGCTGAAGTAATGGCTACCAAGAGTATAGTTTTCCATGTACAGTGTTGGAGGGGGCAGTCTTTGGCTGGCTCAAAGGGTGGGAGTGTCAACTTCTCCAGTACAAAATTTAGATCCCAGGGAGGCGCAATGGGTATATTTGGAGGTCTGTGGTGCAGGACAGCTTTTAGAGAAAGTTCTAAATTAGAAGCCAAAGGTGGTGAGAGTGGCAGTCATGCTGAGATGGCAGATAAATGGGTTTTGATGGAAGAAAAAGATAGTCCAGACTTCATCAATTCACACAGGTAGGACAATACCACTGGAGGATTTACTGCCACTGGTTGTAAATTGTGTTTCTGACACCAGACAGAAAATCTCTCCTGGCAGTTGGTTTTCTCGCCTCCTGCAAAACCTGAAGCAGGTCCTCTGTGTATAGGTGTCTGAAGGGAATCAGTGCCCTATCACCCACAGTGTAAGGTTCAGGGTGGACAGTTGGGAATTAAGTGTGTTCCCTTCTCCTGTGTGTCCATCCTGTGGGGTAACTTGTGGTGACTGCCCTTGGCTAGATGGAGTCATAAGGGGAACCAATGCTGCTTTGGCCAACAGGGAGTCACCAACAAGATTTGAGGATGTCTTTCTGAATTTTCAACAGAACTTTTTGTATGAGAGGGAAGGGGGATGCCTAAATGTACAGCCCCTTCCAAAGAAATGAGACAGAACCCACCCTCCATGCTTCGGGATGTGGTAGCCTGGAGCAGAAGGCTGGAAGCTGCCAGTTCATGGGGGGAGGCAAACAGATCCACATCTGGAATACCTCACTGACCGACCAGGTCCAAGAACACATCCCTGTTTAGCATCCACTTGAGAGACAGAGTCACGGTCCTGCTTAAAGTATCTGTCATCACATTGTCTGCTGAAGGTATGTAGACAGCTTTGATTATAACTTCTCTCCAAGGTGATTTTCCATGCTTGTAGGGCCAACCTACACAGGAGGTAAGACCTTGTCTCCCTAACCCCGCCGATGTACCACAGCACAGTGGTATTGTCTGTGTACCACCTTGGCATGCCTGGTAGGAGATGATCTTTGAAAACTTGTAGAGCTAGTATCAAGGCTCTCATCTCCTTGACATTAATGCGCTCTGTTGAGTGAAGGTCCACAAGTTTCTCACTCTCCATTCTCTTAAGGTTGCTCCCCACCCTGTGTTTGAAGCACCTATGTAGATGTCCTGCTTGGGGGGCAGGGGTTGTAGGGGTCAGGCCAGGGTTGGCCTGAATCTGGGCTATCCACCAATTCAGCTCCCTGACAAGGCATGGCAGCATGGGGAGCATAAACTCCAGGGGACGCAGATGTTGTTTCCAAATTGTTCTCAAGTACCACTGGAATTTCCTCTGAGAATTTCCCTGGCTGACAGGGGTTTGAGGGGAATTACTTCCTTGAAATAAGAAGTGAGTGCCACAATTTTTTCTGTGGGAAAACCGGCCATCACTTTCCCTGTTAGGATCTGACATCCCAGGGACACCTGATCCTGTGAGGGTATCGAGGATAATTCTTTGAGATTTATGGTGAATCCCAGAATTCTCAAGAGGGAAATAGTGCAGTTCAGGTATTGTATGACCATTGGAAATGAGGGGGCCTGTATCAGGATATCGTCTAGATAGGGGAAGAGTTGGATTTCCCTTGTCCTGGCAAAGGCCATGACTAGTGCAATGCATTTTGTAAACACAGCGCCCAGTAGGAAGGTAGCTGGAATAAAGAAGCTAAACCACGACAAAGTAAAATCTTCTTTTTTAATACAAAATGGTGAGTGCTTTCGGAATGGTAACCATTGCTTCATCAGACAGTTCAAACAGCAACAACACTTAAATACTTTAATTCATTACTAAAACAACCAATCCTACCACTCAAAGTTAATTCAGCACTCAGCAATCAATTAATTACTATGGTTACATTTTGCCCTTAGTTAATTGCTGAAGTCAGGAAAACTCTGCTTAAAAACCACAAAATGTAAAGACAAAAACATGTGGATAATACATAAAAATTCAATGAATAAATACATATACTCATGTTCCCCATTTTGTGGCTACTTGTGTGCATGGGTATAAACATAAAAATATATATAAAAATATAAGCAGTACACACTCAACAACTTAATACATACATTCTGCCTAATAAATGCACATGTTGCCCACCTAGTAAATATATATGCTTTACTACATGCATCAACAAATGCTTGTCTTTAGCGATATCTATGCTAGAAGCAGCTCAAGAAATACTGTCATACTGACCCAAAGCCCTCCATGTGTTTATGTAAGTCTTCTCTTGTTAAAATAGTATTATTTTTTTATTTTAACCTTCCAGATTTTAGCAATGGCTTCAATGGAACATTATCATTCAAACCCAAACCTCTGTTGGTATGTATTAAAGCATATATATTTACTAGGTAGACAACATGTGCATTTATCAGACAAAATATATGTATTAAGTTACTGCTTATATTTTTATATATATTTTTATGTTTATACCCACGCACACAAGTAGCCACAAAATGGAGAACATGAGTATATGTATTTATTCATTGACTTTTTATGTATTTTATTTATATTTATCCACATGTTCTTGTCTTTACATTTTGTGGTTTTTAAACAGTTTTCTGACTTCAGGAATTAACGAAGGGCAAAACGTAACCATAGTAATTGATTGCGGAGTGCTGAATTAACTGAGTGGTAGGATTTGTTGTTTTAGTAATGAATTAAAGTATTTAAGTGCTTTTGCTGTTTGAATGAACTGTCTGATGAAGCAATGGTTACCACTGCGAAAGCGCACATCATTTTAATTTTAAAAAAGATTTTACTTTGTAGTGGTTCATCTTCTTTATTTCAGCTACCTTCCTACTGGGCCCCTGTGTTTCAACATTTTCAACTTCTGGGCTGGTTTGGATTTATTTGTTAGCATTTTGTAAACACTTTTGGGGACGCAGAGAGACAAAATGGCAAAGCACAGAACTGAAAGTGTGCAGAATCCAATGAGAAGCAGAGGAATTTCCTGAAGAGGGGATGGATTGGGATGTGTAAGCAGGCGTCTTTTATATCCAAGGATACTAAGAAGGATTAGGGGAACAGTAGTAGGAAGAGTGAGCATCCGAAAGGAGGGAACCTGGAGGAAGGTGTTGAGATGAGACAGATTCAGGATTGGTCTCCAGGAACCATCTTTCCTGGGGACCAGGAACATCCTGGAGTAAAACCCCTTTCCTCTTGCAAGTGTAGGGATTTAATGAATTGTTCCTTGTGTGAGGAGTTCCTGAAGAACCGAAGGAAAGAAAACCAGTTGGTCTTGAGGAGGTTGAGGGATGCCTTTGGGAGTAGGTTTGGCCTTCCATGTCATGAAGTATTCCTGTTTTACTATACAGAGGACCCAATAGTCCTGAGTAACCGGATTCCAAGCAGAGGAGGAGAGAGAGAGATAGAGAGAGAAGGACGCATGGAAACAAGAGTGCCAGGATGTAGTGCCTGGCAGTCACAGACTTACCTTGAAAGGGCTGTTTGGGAGCGGAGGTAGAGGGAGCAGACCTGGAAGAGAGCCATTTCCTGGAATCCTTTTTGCTTTTTGTTGGGATCTGTCTGGCAGGCCTTCTCACAAAGGGAGTTTTGGTAGGGTAGTTTCTTTGAACGAGTGGAACCGGGGAGAAAAAATGCAGCTCCTTACCCTTCACTTGAAGGGCCTTGAAGAGGTCACCTGCTGCTGAACCAAATAAATCTTTGTTGTCCAGGGATGCGTCCAGGAGTTTTGACGATGTTATCAGGGAGAGGCTGCAATCTAAGCCAGGAGTATCTCCTGATGACAGACCCACAGGCGGCAGCCCAAGATGAAGCCTCTACTGCATTTTAACTACACTTGATAGAGTGCCTAGTTACCAGAGTGCAGGAATTCAAGAGAGTAGATATTTTTGCCTTGGCTGGGGGAGTCAGGGAGGTTCCACAATTGTTTAGCCACATCAGCCATCAGAGCCAGGGAGTATTTGGCCATGTGGGTCTGGTAGTTGATGGCTCTCAATGCTAAGGTAGCAGCAGTGTATACTCTTTTCCCTAAGCACTCCATTAATCTGCTCTCCTTGTCAGAGGGCAGTAAGGAGGTGGAAGGGAGTAACTTGAAGGTTTTGTCTGCAGCCACAATGACTGAAGGGTCTGCAGAAGGGGATTTGCAAAGGAATTTAGCCTCATCAGGGACTTTCTAGAACCTGTCTGGGCATTTGGGTGCGAGAGGTTGGGAAGCTGTTTTTTCTGAAGCAGCCAGGAAAGCATCCAAGAAGGCAGGGTGCACAGGAGGTACAGCAGACGGATTTAGGAGACTATTTGTAAAAGTTCATAATACCTCTTTTGCGTCGCTGTGACCAGACTGCTGTCCCACTTGAAAAAAAATCTTTCAGTTGAGCAATAGTTTTCCCAAAGGTAATGTCCTCTCTTGGGGAATCTGTGCCATTAGACTCCTCCCTCTGGGGAAGCATACCCCAGAGGGGAAGCAATTTGAGACTTGTAAGCGATGGTTTCATCTCCTGATGAATCCTCTTCTTCAGAAGAGACTTCAAAGACCATGTTTACCCTTAGGGGTAAACACAGTAGGGGCCTGGACCAGACCATGGGCCTGGCGTAAGGCTAGGAAGATGTTTAGGCGGCCTTGGGTGAAGGCATGGCAGTCAGGAAGCTGTTCAGAGGCTGTAGGCGTTGGAGAAGGAGCGAGATGCTTGGTCTTTTGCTTCTTTTTTGTGGGACTCTGACACTGAGGTATCAGATATGTGGTGTAGAGTTCAAGGGTCGGATGCCAGGGTCTATATCAGAAGATATAAGTTTCAAAACTTTGAATCTAATATGGTCGACACCATATGATCGAAGTCTTGAAACTTTGAATCTTTTAACGGAGATCTCCATACAATGCAGAAAAGGAAAATTTCCCTTTTCTGCACTGTAGTGCGATCTCGGAGTTGGTATACTTAAGTAGCGGGAGGGGGGGGTGAACCCCCCTGCTTACAGCATTTAAATGGTTTGTTTTTGTAGTTTGTGTTTTACTACATTTTCAATGTTTCAAGACTTCGATTATATGGTGTCGACCATATCAGATTCAAAGTTTTGAAACTTCGATAATGTAATATAGACCCCGGATGCCAGACGGCACTCCCACAATATTTGCGGAAACATCCTCCCGGACTAAAATCTGAGACACCCTACATGAGCCCTTGGAAATAAGCCTAGGTTTGCCCCCTCGGTGAATGATTCAGACGTCTGCATTTCTTTCTGGGACATGCCCTTGGCTTCTTTTAACAGTTTCCTCCATGGTACCTGCCAAAGGATGATCCAAGATTCCGGCTCTGACTTCGGGCCTTCACCGGCCTTGACAGGTACGGCTGAAATGGAGGGTGTAGCAGTCCGTTCAGGCCTTGATTTCTTGGCCTTTTTGACTAGTGGCTCATCCGAGGAACCAGACGTTGGATCCATAGCTTTAGCTAAACGATTCTCTAAATAAAGTTTTAATGCTGCTAAGCAACTTCTGAGGGTTTTGTGGACAAAGGCCTGACGAACACTACAAGTAGTGTGGTCATGTTCTTGGGCTACACAAAACAGGCAGAGCTCATGCGAATCCTAATGTGGAATTTGCCTTCCACAGCCTTCTACCCGACATGAAACCCCAAAGGAGTAGCAAAATGATAATCAAAACCCCCTATAGGGTGCTTATCTGAAGTTGGATAAGACAAGTTCATTTTTCCAAAGGAGCGACGAAAAGAGCTGGCAATCACACAGGCGGCAGAAAGGTTTTGAGGTAGGTGCGTGCTGATGTCCATTTTGTACCAGACGTCAGTTTATGACAAGATGTCTGCAGAGTGAGATGCGAGATGTCACATGCACCCTAGCGGTAGCATCTATCTTTTGTAGAGTGGCCGGACATATGTGAGTCGACCAGAGGCAGACTCCCATGTGTTATGGCTACAGCAGCATAAGAACAGGAGGACATCCAGCTTTGTCACTACCCAGATGGCTTTCAAGCCTACAAGGGCCTAGAAAGTACAGAACTAATGTAAGGAAACAGAATCAGATAACCTTCCAAAACAAGACAGACTGATCTGCTGCAACTTTGCTGGGGACCCAGTTTTAAAACAACTCCTAAATATGTAATGATTGCTGTTACAGATAAGAGTTGTTCTTCTTGAAAAAAAGAGTCAGAGACCCAATGCAAACTTTTTACTTGGATGCAGCCAGTGACCTTCAAAGTAAATCACAAAGAAAAGTAGAAGCTCCAGCGGATATTAAGTAACATTTCTTCTGACTGGAGCTGCCTTGAGCTGGAATTTAGACCCCCCCCCCCCAAGTATCCTCTGGGTGGGAAAACTGTACTTTAGCTCTAACTTCAAAACCAAAAAATATCAGATAAATGATCAGGTAACCAGCTGCAGCACTGAAGTACGCCAAAAATTTGATTAGGGTTTCAGTGATATCTCCAAACTGAAAAACTTTTAGTTATGTACTCACCATAACTTCAGATGCTTGGGATCCATCTCGCCTACATTCTGACTGATGGGTTCGGAGCCGATCCCTCGGCTCCGACTCGGCACGCTTATGCCAAAGAGCGAAGTCTCTTATTGGCTGAGCTTACTATATCCCAGGATGCACCACTACCAGTCCCCCAGATCTAGTTTGTCCGCATACATGCACACACGCACGCACTGCTTATATAACATTGCCAGATGAAACAAGATAAAAACATAAAAACAGTAGAACTCAAACCGTTCAATCTCTTCTGATCTCCAAGGCAGGGGGAAGGAGGGTGGGTATTAGGAATGTAGGCGAGATGGATCCCAAACATCTGAAGCTATGGTGAGTACATAACTAAAAGATGTTATGTGATCCTATCTCGCCTACATTCTGACTGATGGGACAGCGTCCCTAGCACCGGAATCCTGGGTGGCTCACTGGAAAACACTCCTGAGTACCGTGGAACCAAATGATGCTCGCCCTCTAGATGCCACATCCAATTTATAGTGGGAAATGAAAGTGTGCGGGTTGGACCAAGTAGCCGCAGCACAAATCTCGGAAATAGCGAGCTTGGAATGAAACGCAACAGATGTAGCCATAGCTCTGGTAGAGTGAGCTTTGATAGATGTTGTAAGTTGCTTATTTGAAGAGGAATAAGCCTGAGTTATGCAATCTCTAATCCATTTGGAAATAGTAGCTTTAGTGATGGTTTTACCCAATTTATTATCTGAAAAGGACACAAACAATTGGTCTGTTTCTCTAATTTGTTGAGTCCTGTCTAGATAGAAGCAATTGCCTGTGAACATCCAATTTATGCAAAGTGTATTCCGCTTCATTTGAAAATTTTGGAAAGAAAACTGGTAGCTCTAGAGATTGTTGGAGACAGAGACTAGAACAAACTTTGGAACAAAAAGATGGATTAGGCCTAAGTGATACCCTATCCTTGTGAAAAATCAAGTACGGTGGCTTGATAGATAGGGCTTGAAGTTCTGAAACTCTTCTTGCAGAAGTAATTGCAACTAAGAAGGCAGTTTTCCAAGACAAATATTTCAAGCGCACATGTAGCAGCCGGTTCAAAAGGGGAAGATGTTAAGGCACGAAGTACCAAATCAAGATCCTAATGGAGGCGCAGGATGAAAAACTGGGGGTCTTAAAAGCACAGCACCTTTCATGAAAGTTTTACATAATCTGCTGCTCATCAACGGCGGGTCTATGGATTACGTGGAATTTGGAGATAGCTGCTAGTTGGACTTTAATAGTAGAGACTGAAGATCCTTGATTAAACAAGGATGTTAAAATTTTAAGACCTCTGGTATCGGGGGCAGTAATAGGGTCTAAGCCTCTGAGTTGAGCCCAGATAGCAAACCTCTTCCACTTACTGAGATACAATTTCTTAGTGGTGGGTTTGTGGGCTGAAGATAAAATGTGAATAACTTCGAGTCTAATGTGTGATTTCTGAGTAAGGTCGGAAGTGGAGGAGCTGCTGTTAATTTCAAAGTTTGAAGGGACTGGTGCTGTCGTCCCGACTGATGAATCAACAGGTCGGAGTTAGATCCAAAACCAAGGACCGTCCAGAGCATATTTCTTTAGGTAGGGGAACCATACCTGACGAGGCCAGTACGGAGCAATTAGAATCATTGTGGACCCCAATTGGGAAGCTTTCTGGATGACTTTGGGGAGGAGTGGAACCGAGGAAAAGCATAAAGTAGTCCTGTTGGCCAAGGTTGGACTAGAGCATCCGTAGCTGCCTCCCTGACGCGGAGTCAAGGAAAAGAACCTTGCACTTTGTGTTTTGTGGTGTTGCAAATAGGTCGCAGCACGGGTCCCCATCTTTGAAAACCTGAGCTGCTACTGTTTCGCTCAGGGACCACTCGTGAGGAGAGAGAATCGTCCTGCTTAATCTGTCTGCCAACACGTTGGATTTTCCCTGGAATGTGAGTCGCTACCAGGAAGCGGTTGGTAGCTACTGCCCATTCCCACACCCTCATGGCCTCTCTGCAAAGGGGGTAAGATCTGGTCCCTCCTTGTTTGTTTAGATACCAGACCACCGACATGTTGTCTGTGTGGATAGCAATAATTCCTTGAGGGAGAAACTTGTGGAGGGCTTGTAGGGACAGAAGTACAGCCCTCATTTCAATACATTGATATGGAGAAAGGTTTCGTCTGGAAGCCAAGAACCCTGAACTAACCTGCCCAGACAATGCCCTCCCCACCCTGTCTGGGAGGCATCCGTTGTCAAGGTGGCCACCGGAGGGGGCATAACAAAAGGTCTTCCCTGATTCAGATTGGATGGCTGAAGCCACCAGCTGAGGTCCCGCCGGTACGCTTCTGTAATCAGTATGAGATGATTGAGGGGGAGATCCTGAAAAGACCATTGTGTCAATAACAGCCACTGAAGAATCCTCATGTGCAATCTTGCCAGCGGAACTAGGAGGACCGTGGCAGACATTGAACCTAAAAGTTGCAGGACCAACCTGGCTGGGGCTTTGGATCTTGGAAGCAGGGCTCGGACTTGACCTTGTAACGCTTTGAATCCTTTCTGCAGGAAGGAAGAAGCGCATCAATTTTGAGTCTATCTCTGCTCCTATGAATCTTATGCGCTGAGAGGGCAGCAAGACAGACTTTGACCAGTTGAATTAGGGAGATGGTGGCTTGTAGGTTGTCTAGTAGTAGATGCCTGGTGGTGGCAGTCAGGAGCCAGTCGTCCAGATAGGGAAACACTTGGAATCCGAGACTCCTCAGGTGAGCAGTCACTACTGCCAAACACTTGGTGAACACCCTGGGGGCTGTGGTGAGACCAAAGGGCAGTGCACAAAATTGGAAATGACTGTCTCCCAGGCTGAAGCGCAGATACCTCCTGGACGCCTGTTGTATCGGTATGTGATAATAGGGCGCCCTGAGATCTATGGAGCACATCCAAACATCCTTCCAACAATGGAAGAATGGATTGTAAAGTGACCATTCGGAATTTGACTTCATGACGACTGGTTTAGTTTTTGGCCTTTGGGAGGGGGTCCAAAAAATTGGGTTTTTTCCAAGGGGTTTTCCCCTTTGGGGCCTTTTTTTGGCAAAATTGTCTGGGCCCCCTTGTGTTTCCCCCCGCATTGTGGATGGCGATTAGTGGGGAAAATGAACTGAGGCAAGAGGGGCTATCCATGGTTAGAGGGGGATTCGCCCTTTGACCAGACCCTTTGAACGGGAAAGGGCCAAAAATTTCAAACCAAAAGAAAGGCCCCTGGTCAGGGGGGCCCCGGAGGGTTTTCCCAGCCCCTTTATTGGGGGTTTGGGGAGTTGAAGCCCCCCAGTCCGTTTGAGCTGACCAATGGATTAAGACCCCTTTTAAGGGAACTTTCTCAGCAAAAATTTTTAAAAAGGGCATTTCCAAGACTGGAGCCCCCCCCCTGAAAACCAAATCCAGGACTCTGGGCGGGCCCCGGAGGCGGGGGGCTGCCCCCCAAGGGCCTTGAGAAGAGACCATCAATTTGGTTCCGCCCTTTTTTAGGCCTAAAGCGCAAAAGACTACCAGGGGATTTCCCCCGATTTAGTGTCCATGTAAAGCTGGGGAGCCCAGGCCCTCTTCAGTTTTTCCCCTTTGGGGGCCCCCAAGACCTCGGAACCCTCAAAGGGGGAACCCCGGGGGGGTTGGGCCCGGGCCCCGTAAAAGGGGAATGCCCCCAGCTAGCCCAGGAATCCGGAAAACCCGAGAGGGGAAGAAATTGGCCGGACCCCTATAGCTCAAACCCCCCAAATTTGGGGTGGGTGACCATTGAAGGAACCCCGCGGCCCCGGGGGGGCTCGGAACCAAAATGGCCCCAAAATCCCCGGGGTGCCAAAAGCCTGAAATCGGACCAACGGGTTGGGAAGGGTGGAGCCCCCTAGATTACGGCCCCAACCCCTGCTGGGGGGCCGGGTGGAGGGGTGGAAGGTGGGTACCCCCGGCCCAATTAGCAAAAAAATTTTGAAAGACTGGGGCTAAAGTTTTTGGGCACCCGTTTTGTCCAAACGCCCCCAGCCGGGGAACAAGGGGTTGGGGCCTTAAGGCCCCAAGGGACTGGGGCCGGGGCCTCCTTGGCCCCGGGTCCCAAAATTTCCTCTGCCGGGGGGAACTTCGGAGGAGGAATTCTGGGGGAAACCCATCCCCCTCTAGCCGATAAGGGGGATGACCATGGCCCCCGGCCAGAAGTCCCTGGGCAGGGAGAGCCCCCTGGTCCAAGGGACCAAGGGGGCCGCCATTTTTGGGGCTCCAGGACCGGACCCTTTTCTTTTGGGGAAAGGGGTCCCCGCTTTTTCGGGGTTTTTTTTAAAGGCCTTTAAAAAATTTTATTTTTTTGGAGGCCCCGAAAAAAGCTACCGCTGGGACTCCTAAAATGTTTCCCAAAAATTACACGGAAGTTCACCTGTAAAATTTTTAAAATATTAGGACTTTTAAAAGGGGCCGTGGAAAATTTCCCCCAGTCTCCCCAAAAAAAATTTTTGTTTTGCCAAAAAACTGCCCCCGTTTTCAAGTTTGCACCCGAAAATAAAACTCTTTTAAAACCCCAAATTTGAAAGGGAAAAGGGAAAAGGCCCCAGTAAGGGGTTTTAAAAACCCAAACAAAAAAATCCAAAAAAATTCCCAGCAACACAGAAGGTAGCAAAAAGTTTTTGAAAAAAAATCTACAAAAAAGTTGGAAAAACACTTTTGACCAGGTTTTTGCATTACCCAAAACGAGATTGGGGACGGGGGGTTCACCCGGGATTAGTAAGCTCGAATAAGGCTTTTTTGGCATCTGGTCCCAGCCCCCGAAACTCAGAAGAGGGGAACCCAATTAAAAAAAACCCCCCCTTAAAAAATTTTTTAAAAATTTAGGAAAGGCAAAAAAAAAAAAAAAAGGGCCCTATCTTAAAGCGCCAAATTTTTGGGAAAATTTTTTTTGGATAAAAAATGGAAAAACCAGGGGGTCAACCAACAATTCAAAAAAACCTTTTCGGGAAAAGCTCAAAAAAAAAATTTTAGAAGTGGGCGCAAAATTAAACTGCTTTTTTTGCTTCAGGGACGGGGTAGATATGTCATAAAAAAAAGGCCCACCAATTTTTTAATTTTTGTTTTTACAGTTGGGAGACCCTTTCCCCCCTTTAAACTCAGACCTGAGAAAGCCCTGTGTTTAACCACTGAACCCCAGATCAGTAGGGCAAAAAAAACCTCCAAAAGTTGGAGCTCCGGAAAATGGGAAAATGGGAAGAATTTTACGATGAAATAAACCAATCCCCAGGAAACCTCCCCCAAGGGGGGGAAAGGGGGATTAAAAAAACGTGCAACCGGGAAACAAGGAAGGAAAATTTTCTTTTTTTCTTTTCTTTGTTCCCCGGGGGGCCACCCCCCTGGGGGGAGAACTTCCTGAGAAATGGCCAAAAAGTTTCCCTGGGCCCCCCAGAAGGAAAAATGAGGTTTTGCCAAGGGTCCCCAAAAATTTTAAAAACAAGGACATGGAATGACAAAACGCTTGTGATTTTAGAGCAAAGGGGGATTATAAAAAAATAAATCTTCAAAACATTGTTTGGTTTTGACCCCAAAAACCCTTTTCTTACCATAAAAAAAATTATGGGAAATTTTTTAAATTAAATAGGAAACCCCATTTTGGGGGAAAAAAAAAAAATTTTTAAAATCTTAAGAAAGGTAAAAGTTAGGAACCCAAGGGGTAAAAAAATAAAGGGGGTTTTTGGGGGACGGGCTTGAAGTTACCCCTCCCGATTGGCCCGGAAAAAAGTTTTCCGAAAAAATTTTAAAGCAAGAAAAAGGGCAAAGGCCAATTTGGGAAAAAAAACCAATTCAAATTGGGTAGAAGGATCCCAATATCCAATGGTTTCCTAAAAGTTTTAAAAGAAATAACCAAAAAAAAAAGTTTGGTGGCCCTTTGAATCAAGGGTATCCTTTTGGGAAAATAAAAAATTCAAAGAGGAACAGGTGCAATTAATCGGGAGTGAAGCTATAAAAATCTTTTTTTCTATTATACATTTTCGGGGGATTTTAAAAACTTTTTTGGACTAGAGAACAAACTGGTTTAATAAAATGGGGGAAACTGCTCTTAGGAAGTGAGGGAGGGATGGAGAACTTCCGACGAATGAGTCAGAAGATCCGGCACTGGGTCCAGGATCCATGGTTCTTCCAGTTGATACTTCCGCAGGAAGGGAAACCAAATCTGTCGAGGCCAGGACAGGTCTATCAAGATCACAGTCCTTCCCAGACTTTTGGCTTTCTGCGTGAATTTGGGAATTAGAGGTATTGGCGGAAAGGCATATAGGAGGCCCGGGGGCCAATCGTGTACAAACGCGTCCCTGGGTTCGTTCCCCGGTGGGGGATAAAGGGCAAAGTAGCTGCTGCATTTGGCATTCATCGGAGATGCAAACAGGTCGCAGCAAGGCTGGCCCCATAGGCGGAAAATGTTTTCCGCCACCTGTTGTTTGAGAGACCACTCGTGGGGCAAAAGCATGGCTCCACTTAGTTTGTCTGCTATCATGTTGGATGACCCCGGGATGTGCGTTGCTATCAGAAAGCGTCTGGTGGATACAGCCCATTGCCAAATCCTTAGGGCCTCCAGGCATAAAGGGTATGATCTGGTTCCCCCTTGTTTGTTGATGTACCAGACAACTGACATGTTGTCCGTCTGGATAGCAATTGTGCCTGGAGGAAGAGTCTCGTGAAAGTGTTGCAACGCTAGAACACCGCTCTCCGCTCTAGGACATTTATATGCAAGTGTGTTTCCATGATTGACCAAGTGCCTTGGACGGTCTTTCCCTGAAATAGCCCCCCCCACCCTGTCAGGGAAGCATCCGTGGTCACTGTGGCTGTGGGTCGGGGAAGAATGAATGGACGTCCGATTATCACTTGGTCACTGTTCAACCACCAGCGGAGATCCTTCTTGCAAAGACTGGTTAACCGGATCTCGTGAGACATGGGCAGTTGTTGGTAAGACCATTGCGCGAAGAGTAACCACTGGAGTATTCGCATGTGCATGCGGCCTAACGGAACTGCTATCAATGTGGCTGCCATACTTCCCAAGAGCTGTAGTATCTGGGATGCTGGTGCTTTGTTGCGGGCTAGAGACTGGATAATTGATTTTTTAGAGTTACGATTCTTGATTGGGGCAACCTGATCCTTGCGTTGACAGTGTCCAGTTCTGCCCCTATAAATGTAATATGCTGCAAGGGCGATAACTCAGATTTTTCAAAGTTTAGGGTTATGCCCAACTGGGAACAAAGGTCGATGGTGTTAGTCTCTTGTCTGGATTAGTTGATGCCTGGAGGTGGCGGTGAGGAGCCAGTCGTCCAGATATGGAAACACTCGGAATCCCAACCGTCTCAGGTGAGCCGTGACCACTGCCATACATTTGGTGAACACCCTGGGGGTTGTGGTGAGGCCAAAGGGCAAGGCTCTGAATTGGTAATGACTGGCTTCTAGCCGGAAATGCAAGTGATCTCTGGATGATCTGTCCATTTTGATGTGGTAAGTAAGCATCCTTGAGATCTATAGAGCACATCCAATCGCCCGTTGATAAGAATGGGAGAATCGACTGCAGCATGACCATCCGGAACTTTTCCTTCTTGACGAAAGTGCTGAGTTTGCTGAGGTCTAGTATGGGCCTCCAATCCCGTTTTCTTTGGAACTAAAAAGAACCTTGAGTAAGTTCCAGATTCTATTTGGTCCGCCGGGACTGGCTGGATGACTTTTGTCTAGCAGGTTTTGGATTTCTATAGCTGCTAGTTTTCTCAGACCGGGAACATCTGGAATCCTTGTACATATGGGTGGGGGCTTTGTAAAGGAAATGTAATAACCTCTGGCAATGACGCTTTTTACCAAAGAATCCGTTGTAATGATTAGCCAGGTTTTGGGTATAAAGCCAAGCGCCTCCCGACTGCCTCCAGAGTAGGACAACCGGGCTTCCTTTCAGGAACGCTGATGGGGCTTACCACAGAAGTGATCCCTGTTGCCCTGGTTTTGTGGACCGCCTCTGCCGTTTGGACGGCGTCTTCCATTTTTGCCCCCTCCTCTGCCTCTAGAGGGGGTATCAGTAGGTGTGCTTTGGAAGGCTCCTTGAGGTTTTCGGAACCACATTTTCCCACTTCGCTGCCCTTTGGGGTATGGTCTAGTCGGAGTGGAGTCTTCCCTTCTTGTTCACACCTAGTAAGTGTCTCCTTAACTTTGGGTCCAAACAAGGCGGACCCGTCGAATGGGGTGTTGACAAAAAGAAGACTTAAAGGCTTCTGCAAAGGAGCAAGGGCACATCCAGGATTGTCTCCGAAGAGCTATTGCAGAGCCTGCCGCCCTACTCGATCCATCGGCAGCATAAGAAATGAGTCGCATGGATGAGTTTACTATTGAATTAAGGGTGTTGAGTTGTGCAGTCACCTTTTCAGGGACTGCATCAGCTGTGTTACACTGGAGAGCATCTCATAGATCCTTTAGGAGATCTCGTAGAAGGCGGGTGAGATGTGTCAGGTTGTTGAGTGACCTCATGAAAATGCCGCAGAACTAAATATGAGTTTCCTGTATCTGTCCATCGTCCTAGAATCTCTATTAGGAGGATGGACAGCAGAACAGGTTTCCGACATCTCTTTCTTGGTGGCCGCCGCCACCACCATGGCATCAACTGGGACTCCCTTTGTAAGAAAGGCCTTGTCAGTGGGGGAAGTAATAAATTTGTTGGGCCTCCGAGGGACCGGTTCCACTGAGTCAGGGGACTCCCACGCCCTACGAGCAACCAGCTCCATCAGTTCATCGAAGGGCGGAGTAACCCAGGAGGTGGATGGTTGAGATCCAAAAGCTTTCAGGAGAACCGACTTGTCCTCAGAAGGGGCAAGGGACTGCCAATCACCCCTCTGCCTTAAGATTTCCAATATGTCTGCGAATGAGACATCCTCTGAGGGGGATCGTGGGGACCCCTCTGATTCCTCCAAGTTGGTATCCGATGTCAGGGATTCCTGTGAGGAATCCAAGTGCCTCCTCTTGCACAATCTCTTCCTAGGTACTTCGTCAGTGGGGGCATCCGGTGAAGTCCCTAGAGAGGAGGGGCCACCCAATGGGGATACCTGAGGCCCTGGATCTCGACGCTTTGTGGGGATCTGCAGGGAAGTGGTAGAACGAGGCCCTTTAGGGGGAGGGGAGGACAGATCCGAGGAGGTAGTGGTCTTGGCAGCCATGACCTTCGTCATGGCATCGAAGGCAACAGAATCCCGGTCCAAGAAGTCGGTCGGCTCTGAAGAGACCGACTGCTCCTCCCGGACCGAGACCCTCCGCTCCAATCCAGAGGATGGAGCAGAGGCCACCTGCGCCAAAGCCCCAAGTGGAAGAGTCGGCACCGAAGTATCGGTTCGACTCTCCACCCCGGAGTCAGCGAGGGACTGTCGGCCCAGAGATTCCCTGGTCGGGACTGAGGAGATCAAGGTCGATGGAGCCGAGGGAGGTGGATCGAACCTCGGCTCCAAGGGTCCTACCAATATCGGTTCCGTCTGCCACAGCTCCGAATGCTAGATTGGCTTCGGAGGAGAAGGTGGAGAAGCCATGGAAGGGATTTCAAGCTTCAAAGCCAAATGGCTCGAAGCAGATAGCATTTTGGCTAGGGCCGGGTTCTCTAAGAGCCTCTTAACCACTCGGTCCAGATCCACATCGGAAAGCCTCAATGAATGTGTTGAGGGATGGGTCGAAAGGGCCGAAGATGGAACCGATTGGAGACCGAGGAGCCGCCAATATCGGTTCCACAACTGGGCCCCAAGGTAAGGACTCTACACATGGTTCCAAGGACTATGGAGCTGATGCACGGACCATACCTGAGGAACTCTGAGTCAAAGACTTGGGCTCCGAGGATCCTTTGGAAGACTTTGACCCCTTCGAAGCCTTGGAAGAGGTATCAGCCTTATCTTAAGTAGCCTGAAAATCAGGCTTCAGGAGTCCTCTATCTACCAGTTTCCTTCGCCTTTCCAGGAGAACCTTGGAGCTAAAGGAATGGCAGATAGAGCACACCTCTTGAAGGTGTACAGAGCCCAAACAGTACACGCAGGTGGAGTGGTTGTCTGCAACAGACATTTTTTGACTGCACTCACACCTTTTAAATCCAGATTTCTGCTTTTCTGACATCTTTTAACTCTACGTAACCCAGCAAGTTCTATATGTAAATATGTATATATCTAAACACAGTACTAAACCACACTAGATATATATATATATATATATATATATATATATATATATATGTATATATAAAGTCAAAGTATCTAATAAACTATTTGCTAAACTGTTCACTAAACTAGCACACTATATATATATATATATATATATATATATATATATATATATATATAGATAGATATATATATATACAGATAGATAGATATAGATATATATAAGAAACAGAACACACACACACACACAGCAGCTGATAGAGCCCTGTCACACCCAAATAGGAAGGCCTAAGCCCTGAAAAAGAACTATTTAAAAGTCCTAGTAATTAAGCAAGACTAAAATCCTAACACTATCCTATTATCACACAAATATATATATAATTCTCAAAAAACTAGCTGAAATACTAATAATAATAGAAAAAATTTTAAGTCACTGGCCCGAGCTAACTCCGACGAGCTGTTGATCCGTTGCAGCGGCAAACTAGATCTGGGGATGTACAGTAGAGCATCATGGGATATACACTAGGTCTCGAGCTTCTCTGAGAGTCTGAGCTTGAAAAGCGGACGATTCGGAGCCGAGGGATCGGCTCCGACCCATGTGTAAGAACAAAACGGCGAGATAGAACAACTTCACATCAGGATGCTTCAGGAAATGCCAAGCATTCTGGAAGGAAAACACACACACACACACACACACACACACACACACACACACACACACACACACACACACCTCAGATAACCCAGCACGGAGGTGTAAAGAGATGGAGCTCTGACTACAAACAGGAAAAAAGATGGGAAGAATGATCACAGGAGGGCTAATGGCTGGCAAACGGCAACATACAGAAAGATTAAAAAAAGTTTCCAGATGATAGCAAATACTGAGCATGAGTGAAATGCAACAATTTCTCCACTTCCTCATTATCAGAAACATCTGTTTATCAGCTAACAAGTTGTAATATTGAAATAATAAACCTTAAGCGTTTCAAAGCTAATACCAAGCTCGGAATCCACAATTTAAATAAAAAACACAAACTTCCACAAATTACTCAACTACTGCTGCAAACAAAGTATGACAAAATCAGACAAAATTTGTATGGTATGGATTTTTTCAAAACTATAAAAAGGTATGGAAAGGTAATGGGCATGACGACTCATGATCTGCCTGCCATAACAACAACTATTACATATACTGACATCTAAGCCTCAAGGTCAGGCAGGAGAAAAGATTGTATCACTGGCATACTAATAAAAATTGCTGTGGGAAATGTTCCACATACGGACCAACCATTCGAAAGAAGTCTTAACTATACTCAGGCTATGTACTGGCTAAAATCATTTAATACATACAGATAACTAACCTTTCAACACTATTTAAATTAACTGAATATTTTTCTTTCAATACCCATGTCAAACCATGAGGAACAAAAAAAATGCTTCCTGCAAGTACTGAATATGACAGTGAAATGCAATAATTTCTCTAAGCCTTCATTAAATTAAAAAATATTCATCTTTCTAAAACTGTATAAATATGTACCAAGTCTTTAGGGATGGTTTGCCCATTCCACCTGCCCAGTCCTTTCCAGTTTTTAGCCTAAATGTCTTCCAAAAAAATTTCAGTCATGTTGCTGGAGAGCAGCACATTAAAAAATAAATGTCTTTCAATGCCTCCTGTAGAAAAAGAAAAAAATCATTGCTTAGCTTTTGGTCCTACAGCACTCGCATATATGCTAATACATTGTAATTCGGTACAAGTGTTGAGGTATCAGAAAGCTCTTTGTGCAGTTGGTTATATTCTCTGGGCAACCCAATGTCACAAGATGAAAACTGTCTTTTTTTTTTTTTTTTTTTGGGTGTTTCAAGTACTCAAAGTGAATTTGACAGTACTGATATATGAAAGTGGCTGGCTTACACTGACGCAAAGGGAGTTAGAGGAAGGATACAGCTTATATGACTTTGGAAAAAATGGAGCGAGTCAGACAGAGAAAAGAAGTCATTATTAAAACAAGTTAGGAGTTGGCATAATGGTTAAGATGTTTATCTCACAAAGTCCAGGGTCCGAAACTCACCTTTGACTACTTTCTGATTATTGGCTAGGCTTGCAATAGTCTGCAAACTGATTTGCCTAGTATTCATTTCTGAAGAAAATATTTTGGGGATTGTTGGTACAATGGTTAAGGTCTTAACCTCAGAGGTTAGAATGTTCAGGGTTTTCTGACCTCTGGTTGTTGGCTAGACTTGTAATCTAGAGTACAATTTAATATTAAATACACTGGTAAAACATTAGAAAGTATTTTGTGCAATGTCAGGGTTGGACTACTGCCTGGATATGCCATAAAGCAGGTGGTTTGTTATGTTAATTCATTTTATTAAGAACCAATATGAAGTCATATTGCACATAAAGGAAAACATATGATGTACATGCCAAAGCAACAAACATTTGGGCAGTTATTACACACAGCCCTGGAGTTAGTAATTTTGGAAACTAAGGCACACAAGAACTGAAGGTTTAGCACAGGGCCTGGGGGCAAAGAGGGCACGCTGTTTAGACCGTTAAATACAGCATTCTGGACTGGGTTCACAATGATGACATTGGCAACTGAAAATGTGTACAAGCTTCCCTTGACTGGTTCAGCAAAATTATGATCCACTACAAATTACTGTACAGTTTAATCAACATGTCAAGGAATAAGTTCTGTGACTGTGTCTGGCAAAAGGTCAACAAATATTAAAGGACCATGATCAGTGACTTCTCTGGAGCTAGTTAGTGAATGGATCAAAGAGTGAATGTGGTAAGCAGAATATAAACTGTTTGCAGTGTTCTTGAAGGCACTTCTCAAGAAAGGATTGCAAAAATTCACTAGCACAAAGGCGATGATGGCCAAAGTTCAGGAACAGACTCAGGCCGCTGGTAGGGCTGGCTGAGGGGAGGGAAAGAAAGTGGTTGATTACCACTTTTCCTATCCCTTGGGGAAGAGTATGATGATGCTTAAGCGACTTATGGTGGAAACTTCCATTTTCATAACCTGCTGGGCAGGTGTACCAAACAAACTTGTTCTCATCCATAGGAGCATCTAGCAACTTTCCCAAAAGAGAATTCTTCTGAGGGGAAGTAGTTAGGGCCCTGGCCCTAAGGCCTATGGCTGGGGGCTGGAGCAGCTAGCAGCACCTGGGCTGGGAGACATCAAGGGAATGGTGTCTGATATAGTCAGTGACAAACACCGTAGTGGATAAAATTAAGAGTTGTAGGGGCCTCAGCTGTAGAGATAGATTCATTTTCGCCGCCAACAACAGAGACAGACACTTTAAGCATTGTTTCGCGAAACCGCTGCGAAACCGCTGAGTCGGCCGCCCTTATCTTATGCTTTTTCTAGAATGTGTAGTCGGAGGATCCGGAACGCATAATGTACGCAAAATAAAACTGTTCTCAACTAAACCCGAAGCGCTGCCGCTCGTCGGGTTGAAAGAACAGGCCAACACAGGCTGCTGCTGGGCTGGCTGGGCCTAAACAAGGCAGACAGTAAGAGAAGAAAGAGTCCCCACGGGTACTTAGCTTAGAAGTCTCTTCGAAGTATATTTCGTAGAAGTATCTCTGGATCCCATCCACCGGCCGCTTGCTTAACAGCTCGCTTTCGGCGCCACGCTGCAAGAAAGACTGAGGAAAAATACGCCGCTGATGCCTTTATACCCCAAGACCAACAGAGATGCCGGGTGAAGTGCGCGACATCAGGAAAGCCCGACCCACTTTGGATCCGGCCGACTGAAGGCCAGAATCTCATCACCTCAATCTCATTACCTAAGAATTAAACAGTGTGCGCCAATGATGTTAAATTGACATCACTGGATAAGTAAAATCTGTATAATAAAAAAAAATAACAGACAGAGATGATTTTATTCTTTAATGGTAGACAACTAAAATCTGAATAGAGGGTGCATCAATAACAAATCTGTAAGATGTGGAGCGTTGCACAGTGTTCCAGGAAATAAAATAAGGAATATGGTGGGATGCCGGTATATCACATGACTATGAGGTAACTACACTAAATCCCAGTATGTGACTGATTTGTAGGGGATCAATGCTACTAAAGAAGACGGATTGTCCAAATGGTACTGCATAATGTACGGATTAATAAATGACTGTCCCTATATCAATAACATTTTAAAGAAAAAAAAATAAGTTTCTGAGATAAGTGCGATTTCTATGCTCAGGCAAAGTTGAAAAAATAGTACACTGATTTCATTTTACTTTCTCACAGCACCATAAAAACGCTGCTGTAGGACCCCTTACTCCATGGAGCAAAAACACTTTGGGTGCCACACATCTAAATGATGATAATAAAGAAACTTACTGGAAAATAAAAGTACAAGGAAAAATGGGAGGGGGGGCACATTATAGCTCCCAAGTATGTACATTCAGAAGGTTTTGCACAGAAGTGTTTCCATGTGTAGTTTTATACCCCTAGTGGACTTCAAAGAATTTTTCTTCTGGTAGGTAGCAAATGTCAGAGGTGAGATAGGAACAGGGTTGCCAGACGTCTCTATTTGGGCGGGACTGTCCCGAGATCAGCAGCCTGATCCAGAGTCCCGCACTGCCGGTTTAAATCCCGGGCGGCCTCCGCTTTTTTTTTTTTTGATTGGCCCGTATACCGGCATATGGGCCAATCAAAAATCGCTAAACACGGAGCTTCTTG
The DNA here is from genome assembly GCF_019279795.1 of Protopterus annectens. Lineage (NCBI taxonomy): Eukaryota > Metazoa > Chordata > Ceratodontiformes > Protopteridae > Protopterus > Protopterus annectens. The sequence goes on along the minus strand of NC_056747.1, from coordinate 800,907,758 downwards.
GGTTTAATGTGGAAGTTCCGCATTAAACACAAGAAGCTCTGTGGTTAGCGATTTTTGATAGGCCTGTATGCCGGTATACGGGCCAATCAAAACATCACAAAACAGAGCTACTTCTGCTTAATGCGGAACTACAATGTTCCACATTAAACAGAAGTAGTTCCGTGTTTAGGGATTTTTGATTGGCCCATACACCGGTATACAGGCCAATCAAAACATCGTAAAACAGAGCTACTTCTGTTTAATGTGGAACTGCGATGCTCCGCATTAAACAGAAATAGCTCCGTGTTTAGCGATTTTTGATTGGCCCGTAAACCGGTATACGGGCCAATCAAAAAATTGCAAAACAGAGCTACTTCTGCGTAATGTGTAACTGCGATGTTTCGCATTAAACAGAAGTAGCTCTGTGTTTATTTATAAAAATAAACACAGAGCTACTTCTGTTTAATGCGGAACTGTGATGACGTGGAAGACTTTTTTTTTTTAGTCTAGACTTTGTCCCTACCTGGCCAGTCGGAAATCTGGCAACCCTGGATAGGAGGAAAGAGGTAAACTGGAGACATGTTTTTGCGAGTATAATGAGTAAGCATATTTTAAAATGTCTCTGCAGAATACTCTTTTAGAAATATATTTCCAACCAAGAAAATCATTCTTTTGAGCTGGGCACATGATCTGAACTACCTAGACAGAGCAAGATCTTGTGTTTAATTCTAATGGATGATACAAAGGCAATTACTAGAACACAGAAATCAAAATCTAAAATAACTGTTATTTGAAATGAATACTGTAAGACACAGGAAAAAGGAGAGATAAAAGAACTGAAAACGGGAAGGAGCAAATTACCTAGAAAACTGGAATTTGTTTGCTGAGACAACAGGGAAGGAGTCTGAGGCAGATGCCATGGAGCAACCGTGACACACTGCGCAAGAATGGGTACCAGTGTTGGTGAGGCCAGTCTGGTGCAATTAAAATCGTCCTTGGCTTGTCCTGTTTGATCTTTAGTAGTACCTTAGAGAGCAGAGGAAGAGGAGGAAAGGCATAAACTGATAGGTTTTTCCAGCTGAAGGATAGAGCATCCACTTTACAAGCTAGCTTGTGGGGAATCCTTATGCAAAATTTGTCCAGTTGATGGTTCTGGGGGGAGGCAAGCAGGTCTATATCTGGGCTCCCCCATATGCTTGTCAACATGTTGAAAATCCTTGGTTCCAGTTTCCACTCGTGTGGGTTCATGAGATTTCAGCTTAGTCCGTCTGCCAGTGTATTTAGTTTTCCTGGCAGGAATTGAGCTTGTTGATTCACTTGGAAGCTCAAGGCTGTGTTCCACAATGCCATGGCTAGTCTGCAGAGGGGGTAAGAATGTGTACCCCCCCCCGCTTGTTTATGTACCACATGACAGTGGTGTTGTCCGTATTTACCATTAGTTGTCCTGGAAGAATGTGGTCACTGAAGGCTGTCAGCATTCTGTACAGCTAACATTTCCTTTTGATTTATGTGCAGGTGCATTTGACTTGGGTTCCATTTGCCTTGAATGCACTTCCCTGCCAGGTGAGCCCCCCATGCATAGTTTGATGAGTCTTTTGTTAAGATTTGGGTGGCAGGGGGTAATGTGAATGGTAGTCCCCTGTTTTGGTGGCAGGCCTCTGCCCACCAAAGGAACTCTAGGCGTAGGCAAGGTATGATAGGAATCCTTGCTTCTAGGATCCTGTGAATGTTGACACTATTGGCTTTTGAGATACCATTGTAGTTTCCTCATATGCAGCCTTGCATATGGAATTAGAAGAATGTAAGAGGCCATGAACCCCAAGACTTGCAGTATTTGCCTTGCAGATAGCTGGGTTTTTGTGGCCACTTGTTTGAAGTAAGTTGTCAAATGAATCCATTTCTCTGGCGTGAGGAAAGCCATCTGGGAAGTTTTATTCAAGTTTGCTCCCAGGAATATAATATGCTGACAGGGTACCAAGGTGGGATTTCTTTCGTTTATGGTGAACCCCAGACAAGTCAGTACCCTTTGAACAAATGCCAGAGGATTCAAAAGAATGTCCTTGCTTTCTGCCTGAATTAGACAATCATCCAGGTATGGGTATATTTGAATATTTCTTTGCCTGCAAAATGCAATGACTGGAGCTAGGCACTTTGTGAATACCCTGGGTGCAGTAGATAAGCCAAAGGGCAGTGCAGAGAACTGACGGTGCATGTAGCCTGCTTTGAAGAGTAACTATCTTCTGCAAGACTCCCTGATAGGGATGTGCAGGTATCCTTCTTTTAAGTCTAGTGTTGCCAAGCATGCATATCCTTGCCTAGCATAGGAAGCAGCTGGTGAAGAGTCAGCATTTTGAATTCTGGAATCACCAGAAAGGTGTTTAGAAAAGAAAGGTCCAGGAGAGGGAGCCATGTATTGCCTTTTGTGGGTACCAGGAAAAGTCTCGAATAGAAACCTTGTCCCTTTTCCTCTTCTAGTACCAATTGAATAGCCTCCATGCTTAAGAGAGTGAGTAGTTGATTTTGGGCCTCAGCCCACTGATTTGGGGGTAAATCTGGCCACCCGCTTGCTGTTGGTAAGGTGTGAAAGTGAAATCTGTATCCTTAGGACACTATATTTAAAACCCATTTGTCCTGGGTAATGAGTTCCCAGTTTTTGGCCTGCAGACCAATCTTTCCGCCTAAAGGAGCATTCAGTTGGGAAGGGCTTGGAAGTTTTAAAAGCAAGTCATTGAGACAGTTTTCCATAGGGGGGAGTCTTACTACTCCCTGGTTTGGGTGCGGAAACCCCCCACTGCTTAGTCTTGTGTGTCCCCTGGGACTGAAACCTGGAGTTTCTGCTGTGTCTGGGTTTGGCTTGAGAAGACCTGGAAGGGGCTGGAAAGGACCAATTCTTAGCGGGCCAGTGCCTACTAAATCTAGGAGGCTGAACTTGTAAGAAATCTTTAACAGTTTGCATAGATTTAGCTTTATCTTCCATCTTTTTAAGAACTTCCTCAGCCTCATTACCAAACAGGCGGTCCTGATTTAAGGAGTATCCAACAATTTAGCTTTAACAAGATCAGGCAAAGATTGCTCCTTAAGCCAAGCATGCCTTCTGAGCACAGACACAGTAACAGCAGCCCTGCAAGAGGCCTCCAATGAATCAAATCCACATTGCAAAGTACGTTTTCCAACCTGTTCAGCAGAATGCATTAAATCCTGTAATTCTTTATTTTCCGCACAGTCAGGAATCAACATAATTTTCTGTTTAAGCAAGCCAATAACATGTTGCTGATACTTTAACATATGAAATTGGCAATTTAAAGCCCTAATGGCCAAGGTTGAGGAAGTGTAAACCTTCTTACCTCATCTATCCAGTGCCCTGGAGTCTCTACCAGGGTAGGATTTGTAGCAGTAGAAGCATTAATGCCCTTGGGTTCCTGTGAAATGGTCTCTGGATCCGCAATAGGATTTTTAAAAAGGAACTTGTGAGAATCAGGAACCTTGTAATACTTGTCAGGTTTTCTGGGAGCAGGAGGTAAAGAATCAGGTGCCAAACTAGATTCCGAAAAAGCATCAACAACAATGTGTAGTACAGGAGTAATAGCTAAAGGCCTATGCCGAGGCAGGAGTAAAAAATCCCTAAGCCTCTTTTTTGAATAAGAACAATCCTGGCTTTCCCAGTGGAAATGCTCCCTTAGAATATGTAAGGTTTCACCAAAAGAAAAATCCTCTGGAGGGGAAGCAGAGGGAATAGAGTCTTCTACATCAGAATCCTCTTAAGTAGATAAGGGCAAATCCAGACCATCAGAAGAATCAGAAAAATGAGAATCCTGGTCAGAAGATTCAAACAACTTCAGTCCTAGGTCTCTTAGAAGGGGGAGGTTGGCTTCCCCTGGTAAGAGTTATAAGACCTTCAGCCATTCTTATCATTTGTTTTTTAGGCATAGAGGCCTGAGCATGTGGCCTGGGCGTCGTTTTTTTAGGCATGGTTCGAGATTTAGGCCTAAATGAAGAAGGAAGCGTTGGTTTAATATTCAAGTCTATAGGCCTTAATATACCCTCAGAAGCCGGTGCCTGCACAGTGGCTCCGGACCCATCCAAGGTAGAGACATCCGCGGGTTCCACAGTTGAAGCATCCCGCGGCATACCAGACTCCAAATGGGTCTCAGTAGAGGCCTGCGAATCAGAAGTAGCAGGTATCAGAGGCTGCGAAAGCACCTCACTGAGTACCGGCGAACTGGCTACTGGCTTAGGAGAAGCGTCGGCAGTCTTGGACCTCGGCGGCCTGTCTCTGTTTTTATCTTTGCGTTTTTTCGAAATCCCGGTAGTCAGATGGCTAATTGACAACATTTCTGGATAATTAAACAGAGAACCAAAATATTTAGAGGCAAAAATATGCCGACGATGGATAATGCGCTGATTAAATAAAGCACAAAAATCACCAGCAAGGTACGTCGTGGTCAGGGCCTACGCAAGGAATATAGTACGAATGAAAATCTTTGAGATATTTGCTTTCCACAAGTAATGCAATTATTAACTTTTACTGACATCGGTAAGGAGCAAGAAAAAGTTTCCCCAACGGGGTACTTAACTTTAGCTGAAGAATTTGGTTCTGAAACTCGAAAACAAAAATTTCAGGAGTCGGCCGACCGGCACTTGCGAATTGCTTCTGCTTCGGGCACCACAAGGCAAAAAAGACAGGTGTAATGGTGTCGGCTGCATGTTTTATACCCCTGACATCATGGAAGAAGGGATGGCAACAGACACAGTACCCAAGACTTTGTTAATCAGGCCGACTGAGGGCTACTGCAAGCAGATAACCCAAAGGTAATGACTACAACAGTGAAACATGAAGAACATCTGCAATCCGATTGTTTAATGACGAGCTGACCTAGGTTTCGTCCCAACCTTTAAGACTTCTTCAGAACAATGATAGCACAGCATTCCCTTATATACACCCACCCATTATTCAATTAACACATTAAGAATAAAATCAATCAATAAAACAAACACTAGTAAAAAGTACTATAAAAATACAATTCCTAATTGACTGAATATTACATATGCCTACTAATTAAATGTTTTTTAATTGTGTTTTATGTCAAAAACTTAACTGATTTTGCACACTATTTTCTACCAAAAATTTGCTTTAATTTTAGTATCGGAGCAATGCTACCACTATCATTTATACCAGGAAAATTCAAAACGTCTAACCTTCATTGCCATTTTAATTTGCAGATATCTAAATACACATTGAATATCCTTCCCTGGATATCTTGATTTATCTGCTGAATGACAAAATCTAAACACAGTCCAGGGCACTGCCCAATATGCCTGGCTAGGGCATTAGTAGTTCTAGCATGCCTAATGTCCAGCAAATGTTCATTCACACTCTCTCTCTCCAAGGCATCTACAGGTTTTCCTTATATAAAATGCAGGGCATTCACCACACTTAGGCTAAATACACCACATTCCGACTATAACAATTAAAATGTCCCTGAATAAATATGTGGCAACCCTGAACCCTAATCTGATGCCCAGTTTCCATTATGTGCTTACAATTACTACACCTTCCACATTTAAAATTTCCAAATTGTCGGCTGGTGTTGAAAGTATTTTTAAGACGCCTTCTCAAGAATGTCCTTAAATGATATATCTCTCCTAAAAACATATTTGGGAGCTATCCCCATCTTTTCTTCTACATTTTTGTCCAATCTTAAGCCCCAATTTTTCCGAATTGTATGCATAAACCATTCAGTATCTTGGTTGAAAGTGATCACAAAATATTGCCTCTCATTCCTTCCATCTTGATAATTTAATCCTATTTCGGCTTCTGAAATCCCTTTGGCTACTCCCACAGATGTCCTGGTCAAAATGGTCTTATATACATCAGCTTCTCGCTTATGAATAATTTCATCTTTTACTATTTGGAACAGGGAGCTCGGCCGAAAACGCAGAATTACCACCAGAGGACATACAACTATCAGCCCAAACGGAGGTGAATATGTCGGTTGATTCATTGCTGCAGGTAAGTGTTTTATCAAATTAATGACTCAGTTATGGGCTGTGGTAATAATGAGCATTTGCCTTCAGATAAAATTGGTGTATGGGATGTGATTGCCATTAAAGATGGTGATAATGTGTGTGGGCGCATGGAAACAGAAATGGACACTGGTAATATTCCAAGGCATGTGTTTATGTGATAACAATGATGTTATTTCGAATAATGAAAATATGGATGGACAATTATCTGGACAGTTTTTTGAGTTTGGCCAACTGAATGACCGATGTAATACAAGTGATTGTCTTAGCTTTGAAAAAAACATGGATGGTTTGGATGAAACAGGTGATTCAAAAATTTTAAGTAACCCTGTGGTTATTTTTAATACCTATGGGGATTATAAAGTGTACAACTACTCTAAAAAAGAGCTTGATGCGGAGCATGCTAATTTACAATCTAAAGGGTTACATTTGTACCAGGGAGGGGAGGGACACTGTCCAAAATGTTGATTAATCTTAAAATGTTTACCTGGAAAATGAATATTAGGATGTGGTTTACTGAAGCTATTAGTCATGAGCGCAATGCGTTGACAAAACCTAGTAAATTTAATCCGCCTGCCAACCACATGGTATCTAAGTTCGAGAGAGCATGTGAACTAGACATTAGGGAGCATTTTAGAATGAAAAACAATGGCAATTATATTAACATGACTTTGAAAGGGAAGAGTTTATTTGAATTGGCTAATGATAAAGGGATACGAATTATGAAACCCGACAAAGGTAATGGTGCTGTGGTCATGGATAAAAATAACTATACTGATGCCATGTTGGGTAGGTTAACAGATGATACATATGAAGAAAACAGTATTAATGAAATTCACATTGCATATTTGAAACTGGATTTGTTAACAGATAACCTATTATTTCAGGGGCAAATAAATGAAACTGAACACATTTAAGAAATGATAACCCTATGGTTAGCAACATTTTTGGCATACCAAAATTACATAAAGGGTTAAATAATACTAAGTTCAGGCACATAGTGGATGGCAAGCGGAGTAAAACATGTTTTATAAGTTAAATATCTTGCTTACCACCTGCAAAAAAGGCTGACAGCATTTGCATACATCACCAAGGATTCATGGAATTTTTTGGACAAACTGAATAATATAATTGTTACAGAGAATAACATCTTGCTTATGGTAGATGTATGTAATTTACTTTCTGTTATTCCTCAAGAGGAAGGACTAACTTGGTTGGAGTGTCAGCTGACAAAAACTGGGTTATATGATCAGGACCAGATCAATGTGTTTGTGTTTTGAAGGACACTTTTATAAGCAAGTTACAGGAGTGGCTATGGGGGCTGCATGTGGCCCCATTTATGCCAATTATATTATGTCCTTCTGGGAGCAAGCGTATGTTTACCACAGTGAATTCAAAAGCTATATAAAACAATACACGAGCTTCCCGGATGATATTTTTATTGTTTGGGAGGGTAACATGGAACAGCTTGAGGTATTCCTGGATTTTATTAATAATATTGTTGAATTTTTCAAATTCACTCTTGAATATAGTACTGGAAAGTTATCCTATTTCGATGTAAATTTGGAGGTGGATAAAAAGCGGAAGTGTTTGAAATCTGGGATTTATAGAAAGGCTACTTTTTCAAACTCCCATTTAGATTTCAGTAGTTGGCACCCTCACCATCAAAAAAGATCCATTAAGGGTCAAAAGGTGAGGGCTGCCAGAATGGTTACTGACTATCAGGAGTTTATTAACGAACTGGAATTCATAATGGGGATGTTTACAAGAAGGGGGCACCCAGTGGCTTTAAGTACAGCTATGAAAGATGAAATTATTCAAAAGCAAGAAGCTGGTGTATACAAGGCCATTTTGACCGGGACATCTATGGGAGTAGCCGAATGGATTTCAGAAGCCGAAATAGGATTAAGTTATCAAGATGGAAGGAAAGAGAGGCTATATTTGGTTATCACTTTCAAACAGGATACTGAATGGTTTATGCATACAATTCAGAAAAAATGGGGCTTAAGACTGGGCAAAAATGTAGAAGAAAATATGGGGATAGCTCCCAAATATGTTTTTAGGAGAGATAGATCATATAAGGACATTCCTGAGAAGGCGTCTTATAAAAAAAATACTTTCAACACCAGCTGCCAATTTGGAAATTTTAAATGTGGAAGGTGTAGTACTTGTAAGAACATAATGGAAACTGGGCATCGGATTGCAAAAGGTTGCCACATATTTATTCAGGGACATTTTAACTGTTATAGTCGGAATGTGGTGCATTTAGCCAAGTGTGGTGAATGCCCTGCATTTTAAATAGGGAAAACCTGTAGATGCCTTAGAGAGAGAGTGAATGGACATTAGGCATGCTAGAACTACTAAAGCATTAGCCAGGCATATTGGGCAATGCCCCGGACATGTTTTTAGATTGTGTCATTCAGCAGATAAATCAAGACATCCAGGGTAGGATATTAGATGTGTATTTAGATATCTGCGAATTAAAATGGCAATTAAGGTTACATGCCTTGAATTTTCCTGGTATAAATGATAGTGTTAGCATTGCTCCAATTCTAAAATTAAAGCAAATTTTAGGTAGAAAATAGTGTGCAAAATCAATTAAGTTTTTGACATAATTAAATGTTTTTTAATTGTGTTTTAATACGCATATGTAATTTTCAGTCAATTAGGAATTGTATTTCTACAGTACTTTTTACTACTGTGTTTTATTGATTGATTTTATTCTTAATGTATTAATTGAATAATGGGTGGGTGTATATAAGGGAATGCTGTGTTACCTGTCATTGTTCTGAAGAAGTCTTAAAGGTTGGGACGAAACCTAGGTCAGCTCATGACTTTTGTCATTAAACGATCGGATTGCAGTTCTCTAATCAGTGCTTTTATTATTTATTGTGTAATAATGTTCATTTTGTTTCCAGTGATACAAGCTGAGATGCTTTGTACTTCGAGGATAATAGAAGGCTGCATGACATTTACTGTATAATTAAAATGTAATCAGCCTTCCAATATAGAAAGTACAGTTGTGTACACTTACCATAAATGTAGATGTTCGAGTGTATTCACTGTTATAGTCATTATATTTGGGTTATCTGCTGGCAGGTTGCCCTCAGTCGGCCCAAATTCCAAAGTCTTGGGTTCTGCGTCGGTTTGCTGTCTTCTCTTCCATGACGTCAGGTCGTCAGGGGTATAAAACATGCAGCTGACGCCATTTTCTTTAGTTTTTCTTGCCCCCGATTGTCAGGTGCCACCAAAAAGATATATATATATATATATATATATATATATATATATACACACACACACACACACACACACACACACACACACACACACACACACACACACACACACACACACACACATGCATCAATATGAACTTTACCTTCATCTACAAGCAAATAGGTTGTAGAAGATAGAGAAGGAAAGATAAACTTTAGAATGACAGGGGGATGGCGAGAGGGGTAACCTGGACTGCAAAAGTGAATACACTCGACCATCTACATTTATGGTAAGTGTACACAACTGTACTATGTTCTTCGTGTTTCACTGTTGCAGTCATTACATTTGGGTAGAATCCCAAAACTATGGTTGGAAGGCTGGAGCTAAACAGCATTAGGTGCGGCTATAAGGCCCTACAGCACTGCAGTGGCAAAGCCTGCCCTGGACTTAGAGTAAAGAGGCAAATGGTAATGATTTGTAAAGGTATGAACAGAACTCCAAGTAGCAGTCTCTAGAATGTCTTTGGTTGGTACTCTTGAGAAAGGCTGCTGAAGTAGCTGCAGCTCTGGTGGAATGAGACCTAATGCCCTTGGGCACAGGTTTACCATGGTGTAAGTAGCAGAAACGGATGCAGTGGCTTATCCACTTTGAAATTGTCTGCTTTGAAATAGCCTTCCCTTCTGATCCTGCCACATATGACACTAGTAATTGCTCAGTTTTTCTTAGAGCTTTAGTCCTGCTCAAGTAGAATCTTAGCTGTCTATGTCCAAGGAATGCAGAATCCTCTCCCCATTGTTCTGCGGATTTGGATAAAAAGTTGGCAGATGAATTGTTTGGTTAAGAGCCACACTGGAAACCACCTTAGGCATAAATGTAAGACTTGTCCTCCGAGACACCCTGTCTGGGTAAAATATGACAAAAAGCTCTATAGCCATGAGGGCCTGTAGCTCTGAAACTCTTCTTGCTTAAGTAATTGCTAGTAGCAGAGCTGTCTTCCATAAGAACTTTATATCAGCGGTAGCAGCTGGTTCAAATGGAGGCAGGGTGAGCTTTTCCAACACATAACTGAGTTCCCATGCAGGTAATGGTGATCTTCTAGGAGGCCTTAAAACTGTGGCTCCTCTAAGATACTGCTTCATTAAAGGAGGAGAAAAGATTGGTAGCTCTGTATTGTAATGAGCCGAAATGGCAGAGGCATGGATTTTGATTGATGAGAAAGATAGGCCTTTGTCAAACATCGCAGTCAAGTACTGTAATATCGGAGGAATATGTGGTTCTGCTGTATCAGTTCCTTGCGCTGGATTCCAAGCACAGAATCTCTTCCATTTGTCAGCATAAGATTTTCTAGTACTAGGCCTTCTGGCTTCCAAAATGACATCCATCACAGCTTTACTGAGAGGTGTCATTTGTATGATTACATGATTAGCCATGCTGCCAGGGGTTCAGAGTCCGTAGCTGATTGTGCAGGATCTGATTGTTTTACTGGGACAGTAGTAGTGGTCTTTGAGGCAAGGTCCAAAAGCTGGGTATTGAGACAAGCTCCTTAGGACTGGGTACCATTATTGGCGGGGCCAGTCTGGGGTATTAATATCACCTTTGGCTTCTCTTGTCTGACTTTTAGGAGGACCTTGGGTAGAAGAGGCAGAGGAGGAAAGGCGTAAACTGATAGGTTTTTCCAATTGAAGGCTAGAGCGTCCACTTTCCATGCTTGTCTGTGATAAGTCCTTGTGTAGAATCTTTTCAATTGATAACTTTGAGGAGAGGCAAATAGATCTATATCAGGGCTCCTCCATTTCTCTGTTATCATGCTGAAGACTTGTGGATTTAGTTTCCACTCGTGAGGATCCATAAGGTTTCTGCTTAAATCGTCTGCCACAGTGTTTTGTTTTCCTGGCAGGAATTGAGCTTGAAGATGTATTTGGTAGGTCAAAGCTGTGTCCCAAAGTGCCATGGCTAATCTGCAAAGGGGATATGAATGTGTGCTCCCTTGCTTGTTTATATACCACATGACTGTGGTGTTGTCCGTCTTTATCAGCAGCAGCCCTGGATGAAGTATGTCCTTGAAGGCTGTTAGGGTATTTTGAACAATTAGCATCTATTTCTGGTTGATATGTAGATGCATTTGCTTTGGTGTGCATATGCCCTGAATGCATCTTCCTGCCATGTGGGTCCCCAGGCATAATCTGATGAGTCTGTTAAGGTTTGGCTGGAAGGGGGTAGAGTGAAGGGCCGTCCCATGTTTTGGTGACAGGCCTTTGCCCACCACAGAAACTCCTGTTGCAGGCAGAGAATGAGAGGAATCATTGTTTCCAGACTGTGTGAATGTTGACTCCATAAACCTTTTAGGTACCATTGAAGTTTCCTCAAGCAGTCTTGCATATGGAATTAGTAGGATGCCATGAAGCCCAGGGCCTGCAGAATTTGTCTTGCAGAAGACTGTGCTTTTGTTGCCATCAGTTTGAAGCAAGTAGTCAGTTGCCTTTGTCTGGCGTGAGGTAAGCCATCTGGGCAGTTGTATGCAAGCTTGCACCCAGGAATGTTATCTTTTGAGAGGGTACCAGTTGTGATTTCTTTTCGTTTATTGTGTACCCTAGGCATGTTAGAAGTCCTTTCACAAATGCCAGTTGTCGAAGAAGAGTGTCCTTGTTCTCTGCTTGAATGAGACAATCGTCCAAGTAAGGATATATATGTATACTTCTTTGTCTGCAAAATGCAATTACTGGTGCCAGGCATTTTGTAAAGACCCTGGGCGCAGTAGATAAGCCAAGGGGCAGTGCAGAGAATTGGTAATGCATTAAGCCAGCCTTGAATCTGAGTTATCTTCTGCACGACTATCTTATTGGGACATGCAGATATACCTCTTTTAGGTCTAAAGTCACCAGCCAAGCATTCTTGCCCAGCATGGGCAGAAGCTGCTGCAAAGTCAGAATTTTAAATTTTGGAATGTCCAGGTGTGTGTTCAAAATCGATAAATCCAGTATTGGCTGCCAGGCCTGGTCCTTTCTGGGTACCAAGAACAGTCTTGAGTAAAAACCTTGTCCTTTTTCCTGTTCTGGTACTATCTGAATGGCCCTCATATCCATGAGTGACGTAACCTGTTTCTGTGCCTCTGCCCATTGATTTTTTTGGCAGATCTGGCCAACCACTTGTCATTGGCAGAGTGTGGAAATGGAATCTGTATCCCTGTGATATGATGTTTAGTACCCACTTGTTCTGGGATATTTACTGCCAATTTTGAGCAAAAAGTGCTAATTTCCCCCTATGGGTGCTGCCAAAAGATAAGTGCTTGGTGTAGGCAGAGGGAAGTCAGTGGTATTGCTTTCTGTAGGTTTGCGCTTTATCTCCTCCAGAATTGGAGGTGGATGCGCTCTATTGCTTTGACCTAAATGAGTCTTGCGCTTGGTATCTGGAACCCTTAGGGTGTCTGGATTTGCCCCTTTGAGTTTTGTCTGACACAGGAATGGACCAATTGTTTGTAGGCCAGTGTCTACTGAATCTTGGTGGCTGCACTTGTAAGAAGTCTTTAACAGTTTGCATAGACTTAGCTTTGTCTTCCATTTTCTTTAATACCAAGTAGAGAATCATGCTGTAAAGGTGCATCTAGCAATTTAGCTTTAACATAATCACGCAAATTTTGTTCCTTTAACCAGTCATGCCTCCTAATCACAGATCCAGTAACTGCGGCCCTGCAGGAGGCCTCTAAAGAATCAAAACCACATTGCAAAGTATGCTTTCCAACTTGTTCAGCTGCATGCAATAATTCCTGCAATTCTTTATTTTCTGCACATTCTGAAATCATCATCATTTTCTGTTTCAGCAATCCCATAACATGTTGTTGGTACTTAAGCAAATGAAATTGATAGCTTAAGGCCCTGATTGCCAAGGTTGCAGATATATAAACCTTTTCCCCTCCCATATGTCCAGTGCCCTTAAACCTCTGAGAGGGAGTAGGATTTTTTGCTGTTGAGGCCTTAACTCCCTTTGGACCCTGTGAAATAGTTTCAGGATCAGCAGCAGGGTTTCTGAATAAAAATTTATGTAAGCCAGGGACCCTGTAATATCTATCAGGCTTACTGGGAGTCGGAGGCAAGGAGTCATGGGTCGAGCTTGACTCTGAAAACACATCATCCACAATGTCTAAAACTGGGAATGGCTAAAGGCTTGTGCTGAGGGAAAAGAAGGAAATCCCCGAGCCTCTTTTTTGATTCTGAGAAGTCTTGACTTTCCCAATGAAAATGCTCCCTCAAAGTATGCAGTGTCTCTCCAAATGAATAATCCTCAGGAGGAGATGCAGATGTAATAGACTCCTCAGCATCAGAATCCTCATAAGGAGGTATAGATAATTCCTGATCAGAAGAGGAATCAGAAGAAATAGAAACCTGATCTGAAGATTCATAATCAGTGTTTTGCCTAGGCCTTTTATCCGGAGGAGGATGGGTACCCCTGATCAAGGTAATAAGGTCTTCAGCCATTTTGATCATCTGTTTTTTAGGCATAGAGGCCTGTGCACGTGGCTCATGCGTCGGTTTTTTAGTTTTAGAAGTTGCTTTTGTCTTTGGTTTTGCAATTGTCGTCGGTTTGATATACAAATGTTGAGGTCTGAATACACCCTCAGAAGCCGGGTGCCTGCTCAGCGGCTCCGGACCCATCTGAGGGAAATACATCCGCCGGTCCAATACCTTGAGTATCTTGAGGCATGCCGGACTCCACATGGGTGTCGGTAGAGGTCTGCGACTCGAAGGTAGTGGGTATCAGGGGCTGCAAAAGCGCCTCACCGAGTACCGGCGACTGGCTTAGGAGAAGCTTCGTCGTCGGTTTTGGATCTCGACCGCCTTTCTCTGTCCTTTTCTTTGCATTTTTTTATGTACTCTGGTAGTCAGATTGCTATCAGACGACATTTCTGGGTAGTTAAATCGGTTTCCAAAATACTTTGATGCAAAAATATACTGACGCTTAATAGCCCGTTGGTTAAATCTAGCACAAAACCGACAGCCAGGCACGTTGTGATCAGGGCCTAGGCAAGGAATACAGTATAAATGGAAATCCTTATGAGGTATTTGCTTCCCACAAGTAATACAATTATTGACTTTTTCTGACATTGGCAAAAAGCAAGAAAAAAGTTTCCCCAATGGGGTTACTTAGCTTTAGTGAAGACTTTGGTTCTGAAACTCAAACTTGAATAATTCAGTAGTCGGCCGACCGGCACTTGCAAAATGCTTCTGCTTCGGGTACCGCGCGGTAAGAAAGACTGAAGAAAATGGCGTCGGTTGCATGTTTTATACCCCTGACGTCATGGAAGAGAAGACGGCAACAGACACAGGACCCAAGACTTTGGAATTCAGGCCGACTGAGGGCAACGTGCCAGCAGATTACCCAAATGTAATGACTGCAACAGTGAAACACTAAGAACATCTGAATGACTGCACTTAATATGGTAGAAGGAAGCAAGGGCAGGAGATAGACAGGTGTTACAGCTAATGGCATTTCAAGATGGTAAGCATCCAACCTGCGCAAATTGTGTGTATACCTCAATTCAGAGGAAAGGTGCGGTTGGGGCACCTGGAGCTGCAGAAGACTTTTTTTTCTCAATTTAACTGTATAAGAAAAAGATAAAAATGGGGTTATGTTTATTAAGTTACTTAACTACTGCAGTTTCAAAAGCTCTGTACTAACACAATATGACCTTGCCAAAGCATATGGCACAGTGCCCCATTAAAAACTTCTCTCTGAATTTGCAATACTAGGTTTCACTTACCTCTTCCTATCCTGGTTTCACAGTTATTTATGCAATCATTAGCAGGCAACTAAATGGCAAGCAAAACCTTTCATCATTTCAACCAATCTCTGTTGGTGTTCCCCAAGGGTCAATACTTGCCCCCTCTTCTACTTAATATTTTCATAAATAAACTTCAAACTGCTACAACACTTACCACTGTCATACAATATGCTAACATTTCAACCTTAGCCGCTTTGCTTTGAAATATGGCTAAAAAATTCTAACTTGCTGCTTAATGCCAAGAAATAAACTTTTGCTATTTACCCCAAAAAACACCTTAACCAGAAAAAAACATTTCTTATTAACTCAGGTAGTTAACACAAAAATGGAAACCATTAAGCCAAACTAAACTACTCTGAGTCATAATAGATGACAACCTCAAATTTGATCACCACATACTTCATTCCATCAAGAAAACTCACCTCCATCTATAAGGCCAAACATTACCGGACATAACAAGCAAGGATTAACCTTAGCAGCAACATACATCGTTTCTTCTTTATTGCATGCTTCCCCATTTTTACAAATATCAACACTACATATAAAACTAAACTAGCCTCCTGCTATTACAAAACAGTTAAATTTGCAACAAGCTAACCTTACAAAAAACATTGCCTTGCATAAAAACAATTCAATTGCCTTGAACCCCCAAACCAGTTGACATACAAGTAATCATTACCCACAACTTATTGTACTCTCCAGACAAAAAACAAGTATTACAAAATACTCTACTGTACTATCCACCCACAAGAGAGCTTTGCCCCAGCAATAAACCTTTACTATGCATCAGCGCTAAGACATTCAACACTGCTGGAGGGACACACTACTGTCATTATACGCCAAAAAGTACACTTGTGTACACCTACCATAAATGTAGATGTTTGAGTGTCTTCACTGTTGCAGTCATAACTGTAGGGTGTTTCCTGCCGGCAGGCAGCCCGAGGTCGGCCAGAATTCCAAAGTCTGGGTCCGGCGTCGGCTGTACCAGCAAGTACCCTGACGTCAGAATGCAGAGGTATAAAGCTGACAGCCGACGCCATCTTCTCCAGCCTTTCTTGCCCCATATGTCAGAAGTCCCCCAAAGTAACCAAAAGGTGTCCAAAAAGGAAAAGTACAGTTTTGTACCTACCATAAATGTAGATGTTCGAGGATCCACATTGCTGCAGTCCTAACTATTGGGGTAGTCCGCTGTCCAGTCGGCCCGAATACCAAAGTATATGGCTGACGCCGGTCAGGCGATTAGACTGACGCCAGTACGCCAGGGTACTAATGCGCATGACCGACGCCATATCCTCAGTCTTTTCTTGCCCCAGATGTCAGAAGACCCTGAAAAGATAAGGCCAAAAACCAAAAACTCCCAACATATCTGCACCAAAATATATATATATACAAAATATACAAAATTAGCAGAATATAACCTCACCTACACAACCACCCCTAAACACAGAGGGAAGGAGGAGGGTAAATTGGACTGCAGCAATGTGGATCCTCGAACATCTACATTTATGGGAGGTACAAAACTGTACTATGTTCTTCATTCCACATTGCTGCAGTCCTAACTATTGGGTAGAATCCCAAAGCAGAGGTAAGGGAGGCTGGCAAATCATAAGGAAGCAGGAGCTGATAACATGCCTTGCAAAATAGCTGTGGCAAAACCAGCCCTAGACTTAGAGTAGAGAGGAAGGTGGTAATGCTTAGAGA
Source organism: Protopterus annectens (assembly GCF_019279795.1). Lineage (NCBI taxonomy): Eukaryota > Metazoa > Chordata > Ceratodontiformes > Protopteridae > Protopterus > Protopterus annectens. The sequence continues at coordinate 800,891,059 of NC_056747.1, read as the reverse complement.
AAGTATGCACTGAACTCCAAGTAGCTGCCTCCAAAATTTCCTTAGTTGCCACCCCCCTTTAAAAAGCTGTTGAAGTGGCAGTAGCCCTAGTGGAATGAGGCCTAATCCCAGCTGGAATCTCCTTGCCATGATGGGAATAACAAAATGCAATGCAAAACCCAATCCACCTAGAAATAGTTTGTTTTGACACAGGCTTGCCCTGAGAACTCAAAGCAAAAGAAACAAACAACTGCTGAGACTGCCTAAAATCCTTAGTCCTGCTCAAATAATAACGCAATTGCCTGTGTACATCTAAAGTGTGCAAAATCTTTTCCCCTTTATTTTGGGGATCTGCATAAACGAGGCAAATGAATAGTTTGGTTTGAAGCCACACTAGAAACCACTTTAGGCATAAAGGAAGGATTAGTACGTAATGATACCCTATCCTTATGAAAAATCAAAAAAGGCTCAACCGCCATAAGGGCCTGTAACTCAGAAACCCTTCTTGCAGAAGTAATGGCCAACAAAAGCAGTCTTCCATGACAAGTATTTCAGTTCAGCAGTAGCTGCAGGCTCAAAAGGTTGTAGAGTAAGTTTCTCCAACACAAAATTGAGATCCCAAGCAGGAGTAGGAGCTCTACGTGGGGGTCTGATATTCTTTGCCCCTCTAAGAAATTGCTTGAACAAAGGATGTGAAAACAATGGGGGTCACAATCATAGTGAGCTGAAATTGCTGCAGCATGAATCTTAATGGAAGAGAAAGACAAACCTTTGTCCAATAACTCAGTAAGATATTGAAGAGCCACACTCAACTTAGGCTCAAATCTCCAAATTCTTGGCTGCAGTCCAAAATAAAAATCTCTTCCATTTTTCTGCATACACTTTCCTTGTACTAGGTCTTCTGGCTTCCATAATCACATTTAAAACTTGTTGAGGAAGTTGAGACCTGCTGTCTTTCAAAACAGAATATGCCAGGCTGTTAGATGAAGAGAGTGAAGCTTGACATTGAGCAGACGACCGTCCTTCTGAGACAACAGATGTGGAATCAAGGGTAAAGGCCATGGAGGCTTCTTTACCAGACTCCTCAGTAAGGGGTACCAGTGCTGCCGAGGCCAATCTGGAGCTATTAAAATCATCCTTGGCTTGTCTTGTCTGACCTTTAGAAGCACCTTTGGAAGAAGAGGCAGAGGTGGAAACGCATACACATGAAGATTTTTCCAACTGAAAGAAAGAGCATCCACTTTCCAAGCTGTGTGATGAAACCTCTTTGTGCAAAACTTTGGCAGCTGGTGGTTTGGTGGAGAAGCGAACAGATCCATGTCTGGAGTTCCCCAGGACACTGTCAACTTTTGAAATACATGAAGATCCAGTTTCCACTCGTGGGGATCCATGATTTGTCTGCTTAACACATCTGCTAAGGAGTTCTGTGCTCCCGGCAGAAACCTTGCCTGAAGAGTTAGTTGCAAGCTTAGCGCAGTCTCCCATAAAATCATTGCTTGCCTGCACAATGGGTAAGAATGTGTTCCCCTTGTTTGTTGATGTACCACATGACAGTTGTGTTGTCTGTTAGAATCAACACCTGCCCTGGAAGAAGTAACTCCTTGAAAGCCATTAATGCAAACTGGACTGCTAACATCTCCTTCATGTTGATATGTAGATGCTGTAGTCTGGCAGGCCACTTGTCTTGTATCCACTTTCCATTTAGATGAGCTCCCAAGCAATGTCTGAGGCATCTGTCGTTAGAATTGACTCGCCTCTGGCCGGGTCACAGAGAGTCCCTTGTTTAGGTGACATTCCTGAGCCCACCACAAAATTCCTTTTGAATGCAAGGTATTATTTGAATGACAGTGTCCAAATCCTGGCAGTGCTGTGTCCATACATTTTGAGATACCATTGTAGCTTCCTCATATGCACTTTGAGAGGGGGAAGCACCACAATACAAGATGCCATGAACGCTAAGGCTTGAAGGACTGTCCTAGCAGTCAGCCCGGACTGAAGAGATAGTTCATGGAAGTAACTGGAAAGATTCTTTTGTTTGTCCGGGGTTAAAAAGGCCATCTGGGCTGCTGTATTCAGTCTCACACCCAGAAAGCACATGTCTTGAGAGGGTACTAGACTGGACTTTATTTCGCTCACAGAATACCCTAGGCATCTTAGCACTGCTATGACATATTCCAAATGCTGTAGAAGGTCTTCCTTTTCTTGAGCCAGAATCAGGCAATCGTCCAAGTAAGGATAGATTTGAATTCCTTTTAGCCTGAAGTAAGCTATCACTGACGCCAGTACCTTTGTGAATACTCTGGGCAGTAGATAAGCTTTCAAAGGGCAATGCAGAGAACTGATAATGAGAATTTCCAGCTCGAAAACGCAGATACTTTCTGCAACTTAGTCTTATAGGCACATGAAGGTAAGCTTCCTTGAGATCTAAAGTTACCATCCAGTGATCCTTGCCCAGCAGAGGTAAAAGCTGTTGTAACGTCAACATTTTGAACTTGGGAATGTCCAGATAAGTGTTGAGGATAGATAAATCCAAAATTGGTCTCCACGTGTTCCCCTTCTTGGTACTAGGAACAGGCGAGAATAAAATCCTAGGCCCCTTTCTGGCACAGGAACCGCTGAATGGCCCCTATTTGGAGTAACTGAGAAAGTTGCTTGTGAGCCTCTTGTCTTTGTAGAGGAGGAATGTCTGGCATGCCTTTGAAAGGAGGCAAGGTATGGAAATAAAACCTGTAACCGTGGTGAATGATATCCAGAACCCATTTGTCTTGGGTAATTAAATCCCAATTTTCTTTGAAAAGAGACAGTCTTCCTCCTAGAGGTGCCGCCAGGCGAGAAGGTACTGGCAGCTGAAAAGGCAGGTCATTGGGTCTGCTTACGAAAGGACTGACCCCTGCCCTCACCAGAAGTCTGAGCAGGTGAACTCCCTGTCCTAGGCCTAAAAGCACCTTGAGCTCTGCCCCTACCGCGTCTAGACCTACCCCTAGACTGTGAATCATAAGCAGGATAAGTCCATCCCTTAGCAGGTCAATGTCTACTAAACTGCGGAGGCTGCACCTGCAAAAAATCCTTAACAGTTTGCATAGACTTAGCCTTGTCCTCCATCTTCTTTAAAACTGCTTCCACAGGCGAACCAAACAACACATCAGACTGTAAAGGAGCATCCAAAATCCTTGTCTTAACATGCTCAGCTAAGTTCTGATCTCTCAACCAGGCGTGCCTACGAAGAACAGAACCAGTGGCAGCCACCCTGGAGGAGGCCTGCACAGCATCAAAACCACATTGCAAGGAATGTTTACCCACTTGCTCAGACACATGAACTAAATCCTGCAACTCTTTACAGTCAATACCTTCCGCCAGAGCATCCACCTTATATTTCAACTGTGAAAGAAGATAATTCTGATATTTTAACATGTGAAACTGACAATTCAACGCCCTCATGGCTAAAGTGGAAGAAGTATACACTTTCTTTCCCCATCTATCCAAAGCCCTTGCCTCTATCAGGAGGGACAGGATTTTTAACAACTGAGGCCTTCACACCTTTAGGCCCCTGAGAGACAGTTTCCGGGTCTGCCCTAGGACTCTTAAAAAGATACCCATGAGCTTCAGGCACCCTATAATACCTATCCGGTTTAACTGGGGCAGGAGGCAAAGAATCCGGATTCAGGGAAGCCTCTGCAAAACATCTTCCACCACATTCAAAACAGGAGGTATAGCTAAAGGCCTGTGCTGGGGTAAAAACAAGAATTCCCTTAGCCTTTTCCTGGAATCAGAGAAATCTTGACCTTCCCATTTAAAATGCTCCCTCATGGAATGCAGAGTCTCTGAAAATGAAAAATCCTCAGGAGGGAAGCTGAAGGAGTAGAATCATCCACATCAGAATCAGAATAAGGAGGGTACTCCTGCAAGTCTTCAGCCGAAGACTCAGAAGCCTCGAGCATCGCTCAAAACTCTCAAACTCAGATTCCACCCTAGGCCTCTTATCAGGAGGGGCATAGAACCCCTTATCATAGTAATCAAATCCTCTGCCATTTTAAGCATATGTTTCTTAGGCAAAGACCCTGAAGTACTAGGAGAAACCCCACTGAAGCAAAACTCGGCCTGCCCCTCAAAGAAGCCTTGGAAACAGAAGGGAGGCTCTGACCACCTTAGGAAGAGAGGGAAGAACAGCCACCTGAGAAGCCCCTCAGCCTGGCCTACTTCCTGAGAGGATACATCCTGTAACAGTAAAGTCTCTCCTGAGACTCCAAAGAAACACCTGGCAAAACCTCCGGCACCACTGAGCCCTCTAAAGAACCGGCGTCCTGGGACTGTCGGTTCCTCCACTCTAGGCTTTGCTGTTTTGTCCTTGCGCTTTTTAGCGAAGCGGCGCCGGAGCATCCGACGGCATTTTATAATTACAACGCTTCCCAAACACTAACCTGGCACAGTCTAACCTTCTCTTAAAAGTGCGTTTGTTAAATCTAGCACAAGAGCGGCATCCAACAACGTCGTGCTCAGGCCCTAAACAAGGTATACACAAAGTATGGTAATCCCTATGAGGTATCTGTTTCCCACAAGAAATACAGTTATTCACTTTTTCTGACATCCAGTTAAATACTGAGGCAAGAAAAAACCAAAATATTCCCAACGGGTACTTAGCCAACTTTGATTCGGTCTGAAACTCTGGCTTCAGAAACTTTCAGAACGCCAACCTGCACTCGCAAAATTGCTTCTGCATCGGACCATGCGGCAAAAAAGACTGAGGATATGACGTCGGTCATGCGCATTAGTACCCTGACGTACTGACGCCAGTCTAATGCGCCGTGACCGACGCCAGCCATATACTTTGGTATTCGGGCCGACTGGACAGCGGACTACCCCAATAGTTAGGACTGCAGCAATGTGGAATGAAGAACATCACAAATACACCACAAAAGAAGAGGAAGATAGAACAAGCAAAAAATAAGAGGGGATAGGTGGGAGGGAAACACCGACTGCAACAGTGAAGACACTCGAACATCTACATTTATGGTAGGTGTACACAACTGTACTATGTTCTTCGTGTTTCACTGTTGCAGTCATAACTGTAGGGTGGAATCCCAAAGCTGTGATGAGGGAGGAGGTTATGCAGAAGAAGGGGCAGCCAGAAGACCCTGCAAGACAGCAGATGCAAAATCTGCCCTAGACTTAGAATACAAAGGGTGATTATAGTGCTTAGAAAAAGTATGCACTGAACTCCAAGTGGCAGCTTCCAAAATGTCCTTGGTAGGAACTCCTCTGAGAAAAGCTGCTGAAGTGGCAGCTGCTCTAGTAGAATGACTTCTAACAGTACCTGGAATCTGCTTCCCAAAGTGAGAGTAACAAAACCTTATCCCATGAGCAATCCATTTGGAAATAGTTTGTTTAGAAATAGCCTTGCCTAGAGAACTGGAGACATAAGAGATAAGCAACTGATCAGATTTTCTGAAATCTTTAGTTCTATCCAGGTAAAACCGTAGTTGTCTGTGTACGTCCAATGAATGTGAAATCCTTTCCCCTTTGTTTTGAGGATTTGGAAAGAAAGTAGGAAGGTGAATAGTCTGATTTAAAGCCACTTTAGAAATCATCTTAGGCATAAATGTAGGATTGGTCCTCAAGGCAACTCTGTCTTGGTGGAAAATAAGGTATGGTTCCACAGCCATGAGAGCCTGCAACTCTGACACCCTTCTGGCAGAAGTCAAAGCTAATAAAATAGCTGTCTTCCAGGATAAGAACTTGATATCCGAAGCAGCAGCAGGCTCAAAGGGAGGTAAAGTAAGTTTTTCCAAAACATAATTAAGATCCCAAGCAGGAAAGTACAGTTTTGTACCTACCATAAATGTAGATGTCCGATAGGTATGCATCTGCAGTCATTACATATGGGTTGTCCTGCCTCAGGCAGCCCTTCGGTCAGCCGGATTCCAAAGTCTGGGTCTGGCCTCGGCTGATGTCGCACTTTCCCCGACGTCAGAGCGTCTGGGGTATAAAAGCATCAGCCGACGCCATTTTCCGCAGTCTTTCTTGCATGGTACCAAGCAGAAGCAGTTCGCAAGTGCCGGTCGGTCAGATCCTGTGAATCAGCTACCAAGACTTAAAAGCTAAGTACCCGCTAGACTCTTTCTTGCCTCAGCCGATGTCAGATAAAGTAAATAATTGTTTAACTTGTGGGAAACAAATACCTCATAAGGATTTCCACTCTTACTGCCTCCCTTGCTTAGGCCCAGACCACGACGTCTCGGCCTGTTCAGCCTGTGCTTCCTCAACCGACGAACTCTTGGTATTGTCTGTGCGAATCAGAAGATGGCCTGGTTGCAAAAGATTCTGGAAGGCTAGAAGAGCATTTTGGACTGCCAACATTTCCTTCAAGTTGATGTGCCAGGGAAGATGCTTCTTTGTCCAATAGCCCTGCTGGCAATTGTTTAAGTAATGAGCTCCCCAAGCATAATCAGAGGCGTCTGTGGTTATGATCTGAACAGGATGAGGTAGACGAAAGGGATTCCCTTCATTTAAAGCACAAGCCCTGGACCACCAGAGGAACTCTCTTTGGAGGCAGGGAATCAGAGGTATCATTGTTTCCAGGCTGTGGTAATGCTGAGACCATACACTCTTTAGGTACCATTGAAGTTTTCTCATATGAAGCCTTGCATTTGGGATCAACAGGATGCAAGAAGCCATGTAGCCCAATGTCTGCAGGAATTTCCTTGCAGTGAGCTGAGTTAAAGTAGCCAAGGTCTTGAAAATTGATGCCAGCTGTACTTGCTTTTCTGGAGTAAGGAAGGCCCTTTGTAAGCTTGTGTTTAGAAGAGCTCCCAAAAAGATCATTTGTTGAGAGGGATCAAATGTGACTTTTTTGTGTTCACTGAAAATACCAGAAGTAGGAGAAGACGCTGAACAAACTGCAGATGTTGAAGTAAAAGATCCTTGCTGTCCGCCTGGATAAGGCAGTCATCCAGATAGGGGTAAATTTGAATCCTTGAGTCTGCAATAAGCTACTACTGGAGCCAGACACTTGGTAAAGACTCTGGGCGCAGTAGATAAGCCAAAGGGCAGTACAGAGAATTGAAAGTGTCTCGAACCTGCCTTGAATCTGAGGTAATTTCTGCCAGACTGTCTGATGGGAATGTGTAAATAGGCTTCCTTCAAGTCCAATGTCACCATCCAAGCATCCTGGGAGAGCATGGGAAGAAGTTGTTGCAGAGTAAGCATCTTGAATTTTGAAATCTCCAGAAAGGTATTTAATACTGGGAGGTCCAGAATAGGTCTCCATGAGTTTTGTTTCCTTGGGACCAGAAATAGTCTTGAGTAAAAACCTTTTCCCATCTCTGGAAGTGGAACAGGTTCTATGGCTCTCATGGCCAATAAAGCGTCCACTTGATTTAAGGCCTCTGACGATTGATGTTTTGGCAGATCCAGCCAACCCGAAGACCTTGGCAGAGTATGAAAGTGGAATTTGTAGCCTCTTAAAATCACGTCTAAAACCCATTTGTCCTGGGTAATATGAGTCCAATTTTGGTAGAAAAGAGAAAGTTTTCCTCCAAGAGGGGCTTCCAGGCAAGGAGGACCTGTAGCCCAACGGAGAGAGTCATTGGGTCTGCTTCTTTTGTGAATGAGGTCTGTCTTCTCCCCTTCTAGGTGAAGAAGCAGTCCATTGTCTTAACCTGTAAGAGGACTGAGCCTGCGCCCGACCTCTGGAGCGTCTATATCTTCCCCTTTGAGGCCTGTCAGACGTGGGAAAGGACCAATTTTTGGAGGGCCAATTTCTAGAAAATCTAGGAGGCTGAACTTATAAAAAATCTTTAACAGTCTGCATAGATTTTGCTTTTTCTTCCATCTTTTTAATAACCTCCTCAGCCTTGGATCCAAATAAAACATCATGCTGAACAGGGGCATCTAATAGTTTAGCTTTAACCTGCTCAGGTAAATTCTGCTCACGAAGCCAAGCATGTCTCCTGATAACAGTACCAGAGGCTGCGGCCCTGCAAGAAGCTTCCAAGGAATCAAAACCACAATGTAAACTATGTTTGCTAACTTGTTCAGTTGCATGCAATACATCCTGTAATTCCTTGTCCTCTGCACATGCAGGAAAGGTAGAGAGCCTTTGCTTTAAAACAGACAAAAGAAATTGCTGATACTTGAACATGTGAAACTGGCAATTTAAAGCTCTAATAGAGAGAGTAGCAGAAGTGTAAACCTTTTTGCCCCACCTGTCCAGGGCACGAGAATCCTTTTCAGAGGGAATAGGATTTTTAGATGAAGCGGCCCTAGAAGCCCTAGAACCCTGAGAAATGGTTTCAGGATCAGCAGAAGGGTTCTTAAGTAAGAATTGATGGGAGTCAGGGACTCCGTAAAATCTATCAGGCTTAGAAGGAGCAGGCGGCAAGGAATCAGGATTCAGGTTAGCTTCAGAAAAAGCATCATCCACAATATCAAGTACAGGAGGAATAGCCAAAGGTCTGTGTTGAGGGAGAAGGAGAAATTCCCTAAGTCTCTTCTTTAAGCAGAATAATCCTGACCTTCCCAATGAAAATGCTCCCTCATCTCATGTAAGGTTTCCCCAAAAGAGAAATCTTCAGGGGGAGAAGCAGAGGGAATAGAGTCCTCTGCATCAGAATCCTCATAAGGAGGAAAAGAATAATCCTGGTCAGAGGAAGAAACAGAAGACACAGAAGCCTGATCAGATGAATCATAAGGCATATCCTGTCTAGGCCTTTTTTCTGGAGGAGGGTGAGAACCCCTAATCATTGTCAGTAAATCTTCAGCCATCCGTAGTAATTGCTTCTGGGACTTGGGAGCTGTATCCGAGGAAGCTTGAGAAGAAACCATTGGTTTAACAAGAGTCTTTTGACTTTGCCTTTGTCTTTGTAGAAATAGTGATATGAGAAGGCCTGAAAACCCCCTCAGAAGCCGGTACCTGCACAGCGTTTCCGGACCCATCTGAAGGAGCGACGTCCGAAGGTCCTGCAGCAGATAAAATACTAGGCCTAGAAGGCTCCCCATGGGAGTCCGTGTCGGCCATCGGTTCCGAAGTGGCGGACAACAGGGGCTGCAAAAGCGCCTCACTGACTACCGCCGAACCCGAAGCTGGCTCCGGCTGCAAAGTATCTTGTTTGGACATCAGAGGCCTATCCTTGTCCTTGCGTTTCTTTTGAATTCCGGTTGTCGGTAAAGTATCCGACGACATCCTATAATTGAATCGTCTACCGAAATAATTCAAGGCCCAATCGTACCTACGCTTGATAGTGCAAGAATTAAACCTGGCACAGAACCGGCAGCAAGAAACAACGTGGTCAGGGCCTAAGCAAGGTAGACCGTAAGAGTGGAAATCTTTATGAGGTATTTGTTTTCCAAACGATATACAATTATTAACTTTTTCTGACATCGGAGGAGCAAGAAAAAAGTTTCCCCAACGGGGTACTTAGCTTGAGAAGAGAAGTAGAAAACTTCGGACAGACGACAATCAAAGCACGTTGTCCTGAATGCGCCAACCAACGACTTGCGAGCTGCTTTCCACCGCACCGCAAGAAAGACTGGAAAAGATGGCGTCGGCTGTCAGCTTTATACCTCTGCGTTCTGATGTCAGGGTACTTGCTGGTACAGCCGACGCCGGACCCAGACTTTGGAATTCTGTCCGACCTCGGGCTGCCTGCCGGCAGGAACACCCTACAGTTATGACTGCAACAGAGAAACACGAAGAACATTTCTAGAATGAAACATCCACATGGTTAAAACAGATAGAAAACTTACAGTTTCAAAACTTTGCTTAAACAGCACCTGTGCCACAGATGCCTCTGCTCTTCCCTGCTCACCTGGCTAGCTTTACTCAGATTACTTTTATTCAACGCTTACAGCCACTTTGGTTCCCAATCTTTTTGTACCTTATCGCTCCTCCTCATACTGCATTTATTTCCCAAACTCTTACTTTTCCTCCTCCTCACACATACTCCACCACTAACTACAATTCTTCCATGTCCATTTATCTTCCTGCTCATTTCTATAACTTCTCCTTTCATATATCTTTTAAGATACATTCTACTGGTCTGTCTATAAATTATTGCTAAACTCAAACACTCTAATTTGATATTTTTCCTGCAGCTGTATAAATACATTAATTGCTACTGTATGTTTTTTTCTCTCTATTCAATAATTAACCAATTTATGTTAATTTCTCTGTTTTTTGTTAAAATGCTACATTCATGTAAGAAATATTTAAAAATATTTAAAAATCATGTAAATAAGCTCATGTGTAGATATTTTTACCCCACAATTATAAATTTACATCATGTGCAAATTAAATGTGGAGCTTTTCTCCCCGGGCTTCCACTGAAAATGTGTTTTACCCAATCAGACTTTTCCCAGTCATCAGAGACAAATAAAATAAATAATTTAATAGGTGTCAACAAAGATGAAAGACCTGTATATGCAGGAGAGGCAGGGGGGGACTAGATATTCAAATTCAGTGTAATGTCATTTGGCAGTATGCTAGGCACTGAACTGGCTGGCACTTCAGTGAGGGACACAAAGGTGGAAAAGAAAAATGTTAAAGTAAATTCTAACAGCCTGGGGATGTAGTTCCAGATGGCCCAGGGGATAAAGTACATATTTAAGGTAGGAGGGAACTGCAAGTAATTTAGTAAAACCATTTATACTTGTGCATAACATGTGTCAGGTATGTATGGAACAAATACACAGACTGGAAAACTTGGAAAGACGCAGCTGAAGGTGGACATAGACTAACACTATTTTAAATCACAGCTCAACTATTACGAATTGAATATGTATGTCAAAGGTGGAAGGTCTGGTACTAGAGTCCAGTATAAGAAGTTCTATACTACATATATGGTTATTTGCACATAAGTTTTTATGATCAGTGTTGATAAATTGCACCCGATTTTCATGATTGTATGGCATTATCCATGTCAACTGGTTTTCAGGGAGTTTTTCAGTGTAATAACACTTAACCAAGAACTTATAAAACAGTAATTAATTTCATTAAACAATACTATGACATAGGTTAAGAAGCAATAAACCTCTTGCTGGACCATTCATTCCCTCTCCCATTACCTGTATTATTCAAATTCTGGATAATGGGGAACAGGAAGCCTACTCCTGAGCTCAGAGAGAGTGAATGGCCAAGAACCTACTCCCACAAAAGATGCAGATCCATCATAGGCTGCACACACAAGTGACCCTCACATCTACAAAACTACAGCAGATCACCATGAAATACAAACCTGCAAAAATATGGTTTTAGTCGTACTTACTTGTATTGCTGAGGTGTTTACATCAAACTTTCTAAAGATGGCAAAGGCCTCCTCAAACAATTCATTGCTTATAGCGATATTTGCTATATCTGGAGCATCATAGTTGTCCAGGCGATTAATATATTCCATTACACGTGTGCGATCAGCCTTGATTGCAGTCAGAATGAGGAGGTTCTGCAAATTCCTGTTAAACAGGCAATCAAGAAAACAGACTGTAAAGAATGATGACACCTACTGCAAGTATTACCAACAAGTAAAGCCAGACATAATTGAGTACGAGTTCAAGCCAATTCCTTCTTTTCATAACAGGCAACATTGTTCATGTAATACGTACACCTTCATATCAAAGTGAACATATTTTGCTTTTGCAGCTGCAGTTGATCTTAATATATTTCTAATTATTTGCTCTAGGTGGATTGAATATATCTACATGTTCATCCAAAGGAAAAAGTAAATTTAGTAACCTTTAAAACTTGTTTATTAGACTATACTCCTCATACACGAATCATTCATCACAAGTCATTCACCTAGAGCGACAGCATTGTGAAAACCTCTCAATCTACTTAAAATGCAAGGTACAGATAAAGCTTCATCACTTGAACCAGAAAAGAAGAGACTTGTAATGCACAGCAGTGTTAGGCATACATTTGTAATAAACAAGATGCAAAGAGAGATGGGCCAAGAGTTTACTGGCAACAAAGGAATTACTTCAGTCCCATCGCACCTGCCCACTCTCCATATGATCTATTCGATTTCTGGCATAAACAAAGGCACTTACACTAAGTTTTCTACACAAAAAGTGTTCTCATACATGGATAAAGCTGCTTTAGTCCCTACTGAATGAGAACAAAGTGGTGAAGTTACTGGACTAGTCATGACTCTCAAGTACAATACTTTATGGTGACAGATAATTTGATGCAAAAACCTATCCAAGTTCTATCACTCAACCATTTGTAAATATCCCCTGAAAAGCTAATTTTACTCTCATTACAAGTTAACATTACAAGTATAACGCACCACCAAAAAAAAAACTTCATACAGCACAACAGTTACTTTAACAAGCTTTACCAAGAAATTATACTTCGTTTACACCATAATTCTTCATACACATTTCGCAAAGCCCAATAAAGCTACCCTGTATAAGTGTGTGTGTGTACGTCTACAGTTACTAAATCATTTCCCTTGACAACAACAGCAGCTGCCTTTACTACTCTGGTCCAGATCAAAATGGCAACAGATGTCACTGCTACCACTGGTCCAAATGAGTGACTTGCTGCTGGACACAAAACTAGGAGACAGAAAGAATACATGCAAGTCAGGAACCTTTAAGCAGTGTCTTGTACAGGCCTGCTGCTGATAGACATCAATCATCACATTCGGAATTTACAAACGTTTTTCATGTGTTAGGAAAGACTTTAAGGAGTGATATGGCAACAAGCACCAGGAATAATTTACTGTAATTAACAGCAATCCTCAAAGACAATATCAGACTGATGGATTTGCTGCGATCAAAGTTCTCATAGAAAGACTAACAGAATGCTATCACCCAGGTATGGAAAGAAGGCTGTTTCCTCAACAGACATGCGCATATATTTGTCAAACACCTTGAAGGCTGTAGATTCCAGACAGTAGATACACAAACAGAAAAGGGGTAACCATTTTCTGGGTTTCAATTTGCCCCATGCAGTATGCCAAATCATCAAGACAGTACAGTTGTGTACACTTACCATAAATGTAGATGTTTGAGTGTATTCACTGTTGCAGTCATTACATTTGGGTAATCTTGCTGGCAGGTTGCCCCCAGTCGGCCTGAATTCCAAAGTCTTGGGTCCTGCATCAGCTGTCGTCACCCATTCCCCGACGTCAGGTCGTCAGGGGTATAAAAGAAGCAGCCGACACCATTTTCTTTAGTTTTTCTTCCCCAGATGTCAGGTGCCCCCTAAAAGGGTAGCCAAAATTTATATCTATATATAAAATTACATGCAGCAATATAAACTTTACCTTCATCTACAAGCAAATACACCACATAGGTTGTATAAATCAGAGAAAAAAAGATAGGTTCCATCAGAAGAAAAGGGGGGATGGCGGGTGGGTAACCTGGACTGCAACAGTGAATACACTCTAACATCTACATTTATGGTAAGTGTACACAAAGTACAGTTTTGTACCTACCATAAATGTAGATGTCCGAGAGGTATGCATCTGCAGTCCTAACATATGGGTTGTCCTGCCTCAGGCAGCCCTTCGGTCGGCCAGATTCCAAAGTCTGGGTCTGGCCTCGGCTGATGTCGCACTTCACCCGACGTCATAGCTGCTGTGAATTGGGTATAAAGGCATCGGCCGACGCCATTTTCCTCAGTGTTTCTTGCCCCAGATGCCAGGTGCCCTCTAGGAAGGCTAAATTTGGATAAATGCAAATGATTCCAAACAGTAGAGAGCAAACAATATAAGCATGTATATACATATATACAAACAAATACACCATAATAGATTCCCCCAGCTAGCTACAAGACGGGCAAATACCCTAGGAGTACCACAGAGGGGAAGGAGGGTGGGTAATCCTGACTGCAGATGCATACCTCTCAGACATCTACATTTATGGTAGATACAAAACTGTACTATGTCCTTCAAGGATGCATCTGCAGTCCTAACATATGGGTAGAATACCATAGCCAAACTGGGGGAGGAGGCACTAAGATGATTATGGTGTAGTTAAGATCCCTTGCAAAACAGCAGTTGCAAAACCTGCTCGGGATATGGAGTATAAAGGTAGATTATAATGCTTGGCAAATGTATGCACGGAGCTCCAAGTAGCAGCTTCTAAAATGTCTTTGGTAGCCACTCCTCGTTGGAAAGCTGTAGTAGTGGCTGTAGCCCTTGTGGAGTGAGGTCTGATGTTTTCTGGAGTTGTCTTTCCATGAAAAGAGTAACAAAATCTAATGCAATTTCCTATCCATTTTGAGATTGTCTGTTTTGAAATTGCTTTTCCTTCCATTCCTGTTGCATATGCTACCAGAAGCTGGTCAGTTTTTCTGTTGGTCTTGGTTCTGTCCAGATAGTAGCGCAATTGCCTGTGCACATCCAAGGTGTGTAGTAATCTTTCCCCCCTGTTCTGTGGGTTGGGGAAGAATGTTGGTAGGTGGATTGCTTGGTTCAATGATACCCTGGAGACCACTTTTGGCATAAAAGTAGGGTTAGTTCTCAAGGACACTCTATCCTGATGGAAGATAAGGAAGGGCTGTACTGCCATTAATGCCTGTAATTCAGAAACCCTTCTTGCTGAAGTGATTGCAAGCAGGAAAGCAGTTGTCCAAGATAAGAACTGTAATTCTGCTGATGCTGCTGGTTCGAAAGGGGGAAGTGTTAACTTTTCCAGCACAAAGTTAAGGTCCCATGTAGGCAAAGGTGGTTTCCTTGGAGGCTTTACATTTTTAATTCCTCTCAGAAACTGCCTGAGTAGAGGATGAGAGAAGACTGGAGGATCCATGTTGTATTCTGCTGAAATTGCTGATGCATGAATCTTAATGGAGGAGTAAGACAGGCCATTGTGGAAAAGTTCTGCTAAGTATTCCAGGATGTTAGCTATGTTTGCTAATGATACATTTTCTCCTTTTGCTGCACTCCAAATGAGGTATCTTTTCCATTTGGCTGAATAAGCCTTCCTTGTGGAGGGTCTGCGAGCCTCCAGGATAATGTCTTTAACCCTCTCAGATAAATCTGGGTTATTTTGTTTTATGTAATATTCCAAGCAGCTAGCTGTAGTGTTTTCAAGTTTGGATGTAGGATCTTGTAGTTGTTCTGTGTTAGCAGTAAAGGAACTATAGGTAAAGGCCATGCGTGTGTCCGAGACATACTCCTCAGTAGCGGGTACCAATGCTGCCTCGGCCAGTCTGGAGCTATCAGGATGATCCTTGGGTGATCTTCTTTGATCTTCAGTAGCACTTTGTGCATCAAAGGAAGAGGTGGGAATGCATATGCTGTCAGGTTTTCCGAACTGAAGGATAGGGAGTCCACCTTCCAAGCAAGTGGGTGGTATGTCCTTGTGCAGAATTTCCTCAATTGGTGGTTGTGTGGGGATGCGAACAGGTCTATTTCTGGTAGTCCCCATTTCTTTGTAATGGTTTTGAAAATGTCTGGATGCAGCATCCATTCGTGGGCATCCGTGGTAGTTCTGCTTAAGGTGTCTGCTAGTATATTTTCTTTTCCTGGCACAAATTTGGCCTGGAGTTGAATGTTGAGGTTCAGGGCCACATTCCACAGGTCCATTGCCATCCGGCATAGAGGATATGAGTGTGTGCCTCCCTGTTTGTTGATATACCACATGACTGTGGTGTTGTCCGTCCTTATCAGCAAATGACCCTGTTGAAGAAAAGGTCTGAATGTCTGAAGTGCCTGTTTCACTGCCAGAATCTCTTTTTGATTTATGTGAAGGTTCAGCTGGTCTTGTGTCCATAGGCCTTGTATACACTTGTCCACCATGTGTGCCCCCAGCCTAGGTCTGAGGCGTCCGTGGTGATAGTCTGGCTTGGGTGAGGTTTGTGGAAAGGCAGTCCTCTGTTCAACTGACAGGCCTGAGCCCACCACAGGAATTCTTGTTTCAGGCATGGAATTATTGGAATCTGGGCTTCTAGACTGTGCTTGTGTTGAGACCATATATTCCTTAGGTACCATTGCAACTTCCTCATATGCAGCCTGGCATGTGGAATCAATATTATGCAGGATGCCATGTAACCCAGGGCTTGCAGGACTTTCCTTGCTGTAAGCTGGTTCTGTGTTGTTAATGCCATGAAATAGAGTGGTAGTTGCTTTTGTTTTTCTGCTGTGAGAAATGCCATCTGATTTGATGTGTCCAGTTCTGCACCCAAGAATGTTATCCTTTGGGATGGTACCAGCCTTGACTTTTTCATGTTGACTGTGTATCCCAGGGCTCGCAGTAGTTGTATAACCTTTTCCAAAACTTTTGTTAATTTGGTCTTGTTGTCCGCTTGTATTAGGCAGTCGTCCAGGTATGGATAAATCTGAATTCCCTGAAGCCTGCAATGAGCAATTACTGATGCCAGGCATTTCGTGAATACTCTGGGCGCAGTAGATAAGCCAAAGGGCAATGCTGAGAATTGATAATGCTCTGATCCTGCAAGAAATCTGAGGTATCTTCTGCAATCTGGTCGTATAGGGACGTGCAGGTATGCCTCCTTGAGATCTAGAGTCACCAGCCAAGACTCCTTGCCCAGCATGGAAAGAAGTTGCTGTAGGGTCAGCATTTTGAATTTTGGAACAATGAGATATGTGTTCAGAGCGGACAGGTCGAGAATAGGCCTCCATTGGTTTTCTTTTCTTGGTACCAGGAAAAGTCTTGAGTAAAATCCTTGCCCTTGTTCCATAGGAGGTACCTTTTCTATAGCTCTCATCCTTAGTAGGTGGTTGATTTGTCCTAGAGCGTTTGTTTTTTGGTTTGGTGGTAGGTTTGGCATTGCTCTCTTTTTTTGGTAGAGTGTGGAAGTGAAACCTGTAGCCTTTGTCTATTGTCTGTAAAATCCATTTGTCTCTTGTAATGTAATGCCAGTTTATGGAAAATAAGGCTAGCTTTCCACCTAAGGGTGCTTCCAGTTGTTCCCTGGTAGGCGGTATCAGAGTCAAGTCATTGTGTCTGTCCTGTGGAAGTGGTCGTAGCTGGATCTGTGGCAGAACTTCCCTGGTTGTTAGGTTGCCACTGACGTCCCCTGTAGGCACCTCTGGATTGACCTCTGCCTCTTGGGCGCCTATTTCTGCCTCTCTGCGCTCTGGAGGTGTCCGGAAAGGACCAATTCTTCGAAGGCCAATTTCTACTAAACCTCGGAGGCTGGACCTGTAAGAAATCCTTGACTGTTTGGACAGATTTTGCTTTTTCTTCCACCTTCTTTAGCACTTGTTGTGCAGGGGAGCCAAACAAACTTTGTTTCTCCATGGGAGCATCTAGGAGCTTTGACTTTACATGGTCTGGTAAGGATTGCTCTTTTAACCATGCATGCCTTCTAATCACTGTTCCAGTCATAGCTGATCTACAGGAAGCCTCCAGTGCATCATAGCCGCATTTTAAGGAATGATTACTGACCTGCTGAGTGTTATGTACCAAATCCTGAAGGGACTTACGGTCTATAGGTTCAGGAGAGGACAGTTTTTATTTAGCTGGTCTAACAAAAATTCCTGATACTGAATCATGTGGAATTGACAGTTTAAGGCCCTAGCCGAAAGAGTAGCAGAAGTATAAACTTTTTTACCCCATCTCTCTAATGCTCTAGATTCTCTTTCAGAAGGGAGGGGGTTTTTGGCAGAGGCAGCTGCTACAGCTTTGGGGCCCTGTGAAATGGTTTCAGGATCTGCAATAGGAGCCTTATACAAGTGAAAGTGTGTGTCCGGGACCCTGTAATATCTGTCGGCTTGGCAGGGGCCGGGGGAAGAGAGTCAGGGGCAGTACAGGCATCATTATATGCATCATCAACAACTGTTAGTACTGGAGGAATGGCTAAAGGCCTATGCTGTGGTAAATGTAAAAAGGTCCTTAGCCTTTTCCTTGAATCTGAAAAATCCTGGCCCTGCCATTGAAAATGCTCTCATAGCATGTAAGGTTTCCCCAAAAGAAAATTCCTCAGGAGGAGAGGCAGAAGGAATGGAGTCTTCTGCATCAGAATCCTCATTGGGAGAATATGGGCCTTCTGGAGGATCTGAGTTTTCTGAATCATCCGAGGAATAGTCTGTGGAAACAGGATCCAGGGCCTCTGCTCTAGGCCTCTTCTCTGGAGGGGGTTGAGAGGCCCTGTCTGGGTGAGGTTGGGATCCCCTGATCAAAGAAATGAGATCCTCAGCCAGGCTGAGCATTTGGGAACTAGAGGTAGGCCTGTGTGAGGGGGTTTTAGCAGGCAAGGCCTTAGAAGAATTAGCTGCTTTAGCCCTAGAAAAAGCCTTGATAGACATAGATGCAGGGGGCCTAGCAGCTCCACGTGCAGGAGTAGCTATGTCTAAAGGAATAGTATCTGATAAATCCTGCGTGCCTGCTACAGCAGGGGAAATTTCAGTAGCAGATTCAGCCATGCTGTGTGAGGCCTCGGCTATCGGAGGCATGCTTTCGAAGGAAGAACCGAGGACTCTGTTTCAGCGAAACCAAGACACTCGCGTTGGCTTAACCGTGGTTTCGGCGAAACCGCGGACCGCGAGTGTCGGTCCTTTTCCTTATGCTTTTAGCTAAATGTGAAGTCGAGTCTCCGGCATTTTGTAAGCAAAGCGGGATCAAAAACTCCTCTGCAAACTCCGACCGGCG
The DNA here is from genome assembly GCF_019279795.1 of Protopterus annectens. Taxonomy (NCBI): domain Eukaryota; kingdom Metazoa; phylum Chordata; order Ceratodontiformes; family Protopteridae; genus Protopterus; species Protopterus annectens. Next base: position 800,872,528 of record NC_056747.1, on the reverse strand, counting down.
TCTAAGTGTCCGTCGGTTGAAGGAAGCACAGGCTAGACAAGCTGATACGCCGTGGTCTGGGCCTAAGCAAGGAAGGCAGTAAGAGTGGAAATCCTTATGAGGTATTTGTTTCCCACAAGTTAAACAATTATTTACTTTTTTCTGACATCGGCTGAGGCAAGAAAGAGTCCCCAACGGGGTACTTAGCTTTTAGAAGTCTTCGTAGTAGAAATCTCTGGATCTGACCGACCGCACTTGCGAACAGCTTCTGCTTGGGCACAGCGGCAAGAAAGACTGAGGAAAATGGCGTCGGCTGATGCCTTTATACCCAATTCACAGCAGCTATGACGTCGGGTGAAGTGCGACATCAGCCGAGGCCAGACCCAGACTTTGGAATCCGGCCGACCGAAGGGCTGCCTGAGGCAGGACAACCCATATGTTAGGACTGCAGATGCATCCTTGAAGGACATCTGTACTATGTTCTTTGTGTTTCACTGTTGCAGTCATTACATTTGGGTAGATTCCCAAAGCTATGGTTGGGAGGCTGGAGCTAAACATCATTAGGAGCGGCTATGAGACCCTGAAGAACTGCAGTGGCAAAGCCTGCCCTGGATTTAGAGTACAGTGGTAGATGATAATGCTTTGTAAAGGTGTGCACTGAACTCCAAGTAGCTGCCTCTAAAATGTCCTTGGTTGGTACTCCCCTGAGAAAGGCTGCTGAAGTGGCTGCAGCTCTGTTGGAATGTGGCCTAATGCCCTTAGGCACTGGCTGGCCATGGTATAAGTAGCAGAAACGAATGCAGTGGCCTATCCACTTTGAAACAGTCTGCTTTCAGATAGCCTTTCCTTGTGATCCTGCAGCATATGCCACTAGTAATTGCTCTGACTTTCTGAAAACTTTGGTTCTGTCCAAATAGAATCTACACTGTCTGTGTACGTCCAAAGAATGCAGAATTCTTTCCCCCCGTTTTGTGGATTTGGATAAAAAGTTGGCAGATGAATGGTTTGGTTAAGAGCCACACTGGACACCACTTTAGGCATAAAAGTTGGGTTTGTCCTCAGGGAGACCCTGTCCAGATAAAAGGTTCCACAGCCATGAGTGCCTGTAGCTCTGAAACTCGTCTTGCAGAAGTTATTGCTAGGAGCAGAGCTGTTTTCCAAGATAAAAACTTTATATCAGCAGTAGCAGCTGACTCAAAAGGAGGCAGGGGGAGTTTTTTACAAGACATAGTTGAGGTCCCATGCAGGCATTAGTGATCTCCCTTGGAGGCCTTAAATTTTTGGCTCCTCTGAGGTACTGTTTTAATAAGGGATGAGAAAAGATTGGTGGCTCTGCATTGTAATGAGCCAAAATGGCAGAGGCATGAATTTTAATAGATGAGAAAGATAGGCCTTTGTCCAGCATCTCAGTTAAGTATTGTACAATCTGAGGGATATTTGGCACAGTTGTATCTGTTCCTTGTGCCTGGTTCCAAGCACAGAATTCTCTTCCATTTTCCAGCATAAGATTTTCTAGTACTAGGCCTTCTGGCTTCCAAAATGACATCCATCACAGCTTTGCTGAGAAGTGTATTTTGTATGACTACATTATCCGCCATGCTGCCAGGTTTAAAGTCCTGAGCTGGCTGTGCAGGATCTGATTATTTTGCTGGGACAGTAGATGTGGTACTTGAGGTAAGATCCAAGCTGGGCATTGAGACAAGCTCCTTAATATTGGGTACCAGTGCTGGCGGGGCCAGTCTGGTGCAATCAGTATCATCTTTGGCTTCTCCTGTCTGACCTTTCGGAGTACCTTCGGGAGTAGAGGCAGAGGGGGGAAGACATATACTGATAGGTTTTTCCAGCTGAAGGACAGGGTGTCTACTTTCCATGCTTGTCTGTGATAAATCCTTGTGCAGAATCTCTTTAGTTGGTAGTTATGAGGGGAGGCAAACAGATCTATGTCCGGGCATCCCCATTTCCTGGTTATCATGCTGAAGACTTGTGGATCTAACTGCCACTAGTGTGGATCCATGAGGTTTCTGCTTAGATCGTCTGCCAGAGTATTTTTCCTTCCTGGCAGGAATTGTGCCTGCAGATGTACTTGGTAAGTCAATGCTGTGTCCCACAAAGTCATGGCTAGTCTGCAAAGGGGGTAAGAATGTGTGCCTCCCTGCTTGTTTATATACCACATGACCGTGGTGTTGTCTCTGTCTTTATCAGTAGTTGTCCTGGATGAAGTAGGTCCCTGAAGGCTGTCAGGGCATTTTGAACAGCTAGCATTCACTTTTTGATTGATATGTAGATGCATTTGGTTTGAGGTCCATTTTCCCTGAATGCATCTCTTCCTGCCATGTGGGCCCCCCAGGCATAATCTGATGCATCCGTTGTTAGTGTCTGCCTGGCTGGGGGTAATGTGAATGGCTGTCCCTTGTTTTGGTGACAAGCCTTTGCCCACCATCAAAACTCCTGTTGCAGATAGGAAATGAGAGTAATTATAGTTTCCAGGCTGTGGCAATGTTGAGTCCAAACACTTTTAAGGTACCATTGAAGTTTCCTCATATGCAGTCTTGCATATGGAATTAGTAGGATGCAGGATGCCATGAAGCCAAAAGCCTGGAGAATATTTCTTGCAGATAACTGGGCCTTTGTTGCTAACATTTTGAAATAGGTAGTCAGTTGCCTTTGTTTGTCTGGCGTGAGATAAGCCATCTGGGCAGTTGTATTTAAGCTTGCAACCAGGAATATTATCTCTTGAGGGTACTAGTTTTGATTTATTTTCATTGACTGTGTAACCTAGGCATGTTAGAAGTTTTTTTCACAAACGCCAGATGCTGTAGAAGGATGGCCTTGTTCTCTGCTTGAATTAGACAGTTGTCCAAATAAGGATATATTTGTATTCCTCTGTCTGCAGAATGCAATTACTGGTGCCAAGCACTTTGCAAAGACCCTGGGCGCAGTAGATAAGCCAAAGGGCAGTGCAGAGAATTGGTAATGCATTGAGCCAGCCTTGAATCTGAGGTATCTTCTGCATATTTGTCTGATTGGGACATGCAGATATAACTCTTTTAGGTCTAAAGTCACAAGCCAAGCGTTCTTGCCCAGCATGGGCAGAAGCTGCTGTATAGTCAACATTTTGAATTTTGGTTTATCCAGGAATGTGTTCAGAATCGATAGGTCCAGTATTGACCTCCAGGCCTTGTCCTTTCTGGATACCAAGAACAGTCGAGTAAAATCCTTGTCCCCGCTCTTGCTCTGGCCACTTGTTGAATGGCCCTCATACCCATGAGGGAATGGGACCTGTTTTTGTGCCTCTGCCCGTTGATTTTTTGGCAGATCTGGCCAACCATTTGCCTTTGGCAGGGTATTGAAATGGAACTTGTAGCCTTGTGACACGATATTTAGAACCCATTTGTCCTGGGTTATAATGTGCCAATTTTGAGAAAAAAGTGCTAATTTTCCCCCTAAGGGTGCTGCCAGGAAATAAGTGCTTGGTGCAGGCAGGGGGAAGTCATTGGGACTGTTTCCTTTAAGGTTGTGATTTGTCTTCTCCACTTTTGGAGGTAGAAGCACCCCATTGCTTTGACCTGTATGAACCTTGCGCCTGGGATCTGCCTCTAGGGCGTCTGGGTCTGCCCCTTTGCGGTCTGACACAGGAAAGGACCAATTCTTTGTTGGCCAGTGTCTACTAAACCTAGGTGGCTGTACTTGTAAGAAATCTTTGACCGTTTGCATAGATTTAGCCTTGTCCTCCATTTTCTTTAACACCTCTTCTGCCTTAACACCAAACAAAGAATCATGCTGTAAAGGTGCCTCTAATAATTTAACTTTAACATGATCAGGCAGATTTTGTTCCTTTAACCAAGCATGCCTTCTAATTACAGAGCCTGTAACTGCGGCCCTGCAGAAAGCCTCTAAAGAATCAAAGCCACATTGCAAAGTATGCTTTCCAACTTGTTCAGCTGCATGCAATATATCCTGCATTTCCTTGTTTTCTGCACATTCAGAGTTTAACAACATTTTCTATTTAAGCAATGCCATGACATGTTGCTGATATTTGAGCATATGAAACTGACAGTTTAAAGCCCTTATAGCCAAGGTAGCAGATGTGTAAAGCTTTTTTCCTTATCTATCCAGTGCCCTAGAACTATTAGAAGGGGTAGGGCTTTTGCAGCAGAAGCCTTAACTCCCTTGGGACCCTGAGAAATAGTTTCTGGGTCTGCAGCAGGGTATTTAAAAAGGAATTTATGTGAGTCAGGAACCCTGTAATATCTATCAGGCTTAACAGGAGCTGGAGGTAAGGAGTCAGGGGTAAGGCTAGACTCCGAAGACACATCTACAATGTCTAACACAGGAGGGATGGCTAGTGGCTTGTGCTGAGGTAGTAACAGGAAATCCCTGAGCCTCTTTTTAGATTCTGAAAAATCTTGGCTCTCCCAGTGGAAATGCTCCCTCATGGTATGTAAGGTTTCCCCAAAAAATAGTCCTCAGGAGGAGATGCTGAAGGTATGGATTCTTCAGCATCAGAATCCTCATAGGGGGGAAAAGAATATTCCTGAACAGAAGAAGAATCCGAAGAAATTTAAACCTGATCTGAAGATTCATAGTCAGTCTCTTGCCTAGGCCTCTTATCAGGAGGGGGATGGGAAAGTACAGTTTTGTACCTACCATAAATGTAGATGTCCGATAGGTATGCATCTGCAGTCATCACATATGGGTTGTCCGGCCTCAGGCAGCCCTTCGGTCGGCCGGATTCCAAAGTCTGGGTCTGGCCTCGGCTGATGTCGCACTTTCCCCGACGTTAGAGCGTCTGGGGTATAAAAGCATCAGCTGACGCCATCTTCCTCAGTTTTTCTTGCCCCAGATGCCAGGTGCCCTCTAGGAAGGCTACATTTGGATAAATGCAATAAGATTCCAAACATTTGCAGAATTATATATATACATGTATATACAAACAAATACACCATAATAGATTCCCCCAGTTAGCTAAAAGAGGGGTAAGTACCCTAGGAATACCACAGAGGGGTAGGAGGGAGGGTAAACCTGACTGCAGATGCATACCTATCGGACATCTACATTTATGGTAGGTACAAAACTGTACTATGTCCTTCAAGGATGCATCTGCAGTCATCACATATGGGTAAATACCATAGCCAAACTGGCGGTGGAGGTACTATGTGAAGGATGGTGTAGTTAAGATACCCTGCAGGACTGCCGTAGCAAAACCTGCTCTGGATCTGGAGTATAAAGGCAAATTGTAATGCTTGGCAAATGTATGCACGGAGCTCCATGTAGCAGCTTCTAAAATGTCTTTTGTAGCCACCCCTCTAAGGAAGGCTGTGGTGGTGGCTGTGGCTCTCGTGGAATGAGGTCTAATGTTAGCTGGCACAGTCTTTCCATGAAAGGAGTAACAAAAACGGATGCAATTTCCTATCCATTTCAAAATTGTCTGTTTGGAAATTGCTTTTCCTTGCACCCCAACAGCATATGCTACAAACAACTGGTCAGTCTTTCTGTAACCTTTAGTTCTGTCCAAGTAGTAGCGTAGTTGTCTGTCTATGTCCAGGGTGTGCAGAAGTCTCTCCCCTTTATTTTGAGGCTGTGGGAAGAACGTAGGCAAATGAATAGCTTGGTTCAAAGATACCCTGGATACCACCTTTGGCATGAAAGTAGGATTGGTCCTCAAAGAAACTCTATCCTGATGAAAGATAAGGAATGGCTGCACCGCCATTAAGGCTTGTACCTCAGATACTCTTCTTGCTGAGGTTATGGCCAGAAGGAAGGCTGTTTTCCAAGACAAAAACTGTACATCTGCCGATGCTGCTGGCTCAAAGGGAGGTAGTGTTAGTTTTTCCAACACGAAATTCAGGTCCCAAGTAGGTAGAGGTGGTTTCCTTGGAGGATTAATGTTTTTGATTCCCCTTAGAAACTGTCTTAGAAGAGGGTGAGAGAAGACAGGAGAATTTAGATTGTATTCTGCTGAGATTGCTGAGGCATGTATCTTGATGGAAGAGTAAGACAGGCCACTGTGGTACAATTCTGCCAAATATTCCAGTATGTATGCCATATTTATCACAGTCACATCTAGGCCCTTTGCTGTGTTCCAGGTGTGAAATCTTTTCCATTTTGCTGTATATGCCTTCCTTGTGGAAGGTCGGCGAGCTTCCATAATAATATCCCTCACTGTCTGGGACAGGTTTTCCTGAGGAGGAGTCATGGTATTCTCCAGGCAGTTAGCTGCAAGGTTTTCAGGTTGGAGTGTTGAGTCCTGAAATTGTGCTGTGTCAGTAGTAGTGGCCATAGGGGTAGAGGCCATGGTTTTGTCTGTGACAAGCTCTTTAGCAGTGGGTACCAGTGCTGCCTTGGCCAGTTTGGGGCTATCAGGATTACTCTGGGCTGCTCTGTCCTGATCTTCAGTAGGACCTTGGTCATTAGTGGAAGAGGTGGGAAAGCATACACAGTTAGAGCTTTCCAGCTGAAAGAGAGAGCGTCCACCTTCCATGTTTTTGGGTGGTATGTCCTTGAGCAGAATTTCTTCAGTTGATGATTTAGGGGGGATGCAAACAGATCTATTTCCGGACTTCCCCATGATTGTGTGATTTGTAAGAAGATGTCTGGGTGCAGCATCCATTCGTGTGCGTCCATGGTAGTTCTGCTTAAGCTGTCTGCCAGTGTATTGTCTTTCCCTGGCACAAATTGGGACTGTAGCTGTATGTTGAGTTTCAATGCCAGTTCCCATAGGTTCATTGTCAGTCTGCAAAGAGGGTAGGAATGGGTGCCTCCTTGCTTGTTTATGTACCACATAACAGTGGTGTTGTCTGTCCTTATGAGCAGGTGGCCTTGCTGAAGGAAAGGTTTGAAGGCCTCGATTGCGGGTATCACTGCCAGCAATTCCTTTTGGTTTATGTGCATGTGCAGCTCTCTGTGTCCATAGCCCTTGTATACATCTGTCCTCCATGTGCGCTCCCCAACCTTGGTCTGAGGTGTCCGTGGTGATGGTTTGGTTGGCCCTTGGCTTGCTGAAGGGCAGCCCGCTGTTCGACCGGCAGGCTTGAGCCCACCACAGGAATTCCTTTTGAAGGCAAGGAATGAGTGGGATCAGAGCTTCTAAGCTGTGACTGTGCTGAGTCCATAAACTTCTTAGGTACCATTGTAATTTCCTCATATGAAGCCTTGCTTGTGGAATCAGAAGAATGCAAGATGCCATGTAACCCAGGGCCTGCAGGATTCTCCTTGCAGTCATCTGAGCTTGTCTTGTGAGATTCTGAAAGTAAACTGGTAGCTGTTCTTGTTTTTCTTCTGTGAGAAAAGCCATCTGGGTGGTTGTGTCTAGATCTGCACCCAGAAAAGTTATTCTTTGGGATGGAACCAGTCTTGATTTGTGGATGTTGACTGTATATCCCAAGGCCTGTAACAGTTGGATGGCATAGTCCAAGTCCTTTAACAAAGTTTGCTTGTTGTCCGCTTGTATTAGGCAGTCGTCCAGATATGGGTAGATTTGAATCCCCTGAAGTCTGCAGTGTGCAATTACTGATGCCAGGCATTTTGTGAATACTCTGGGCGCAGTAGATAAGCCAAAGGGCAATGCTGAGAATTGATAATGCTCTGACCCTGCAAGAAATCTGAGGTGTCTTCTGCAGCTTTGTCGAATAAGGACATGCAGGTATGCCTCCTTGAGGTCCAGAGTCACCAGCCAAGACCCCTTGCCCAGCATGGGAAGGAGTTGCTGTAGAGTCAGCATTTTGAATTTTGGCACAATGAGGTACGTGTTCAGTGCGGACAAGTCAAGGATAGGCCTCCATTGATTTTCTTTTCTTGGAACAAGGAGTAATCTTGAGTAAAATCCCTAGCCTTGTTCTGAAAGAGGTACCTTTTCTATGGCTTTCATTTGCATTAAGTTGGTAATTTGTTTCAAAGCCTCTGCCCTCTGATTTGGTGGCAGGTTTGGCATGCCTTTTCTTTTTGGCAATGAGTGGAAATGGAACCTGTAACCTTTGTCTATTATTTGCAGTGTCCGTGTGTCCCTTGTAATGCTGTGCCAATTTTTTGAGAATAAAGAAAGCTTTCCACCCAAAGGTGCTTCTAATTGAGCCCTTGTCGGTGGAGTCCAAATAAAGTCATTGAGTCTGTCCTGGTGTAGCACTTGTAGTTCCTGCACCACCTCTCTGGTTGGGAGGCTGCCACTGACGGCCTCTGTAGGAGCCTCTAGCTTGCCCTCTACCTCTGGCACGTCTATTTCTGCCTCTTTGAGATCTGTCTGAGTCCGGAAAGGACCAATTTTTAGTAGGCCAATTTCTGCTGAATCTTGGTGGTTGGACTTGCAGAAAATCTTTAACTGTTTGCACAGATTTTGCCTTTTCTTCAAATTTCTTTAAAACCTCTTGAGCCGTTGAACCAAATAATTTTTGCTTTTCCATAGAAGCATCCAAAAGCTTAGCCTTAACATGGTCTGGCAGAGATTGTTCCTTCAGCCAGGCATGCCTACGTATAACTGCACCTTCATAGCAGATCTACATGAAGCTTCCAATGCATCATAGCCACACTGCAAGAAATGGTTACTAACCTGCTGGGAGCTGTGCACCAGATCCTGAAGTGATTTATGATCAAGGGATTCAGAAGAGGACAGTTTCTTATGCAATTCATCTAGTAAATATTCTTGATACTGTATCATATGGAATTGACAGTTTAATGCCCTCATGGAAAGAGTTGCAGAAGTATACACTTTCTTACCCCATCTCTCTAATGCTCTGGACTCCCTTTCAGAGGGTAGAGGATTTTTAGCAGTGGCAGCTGCAACCCCTTTAGGGCCCTGGGAAATAGTTTCTGGATCAGCAGAGTGGGCCTTGTACAGGTGAAAATGTGAATCCGGGACCCTGTAGTACCTATCAGGTTTTGCAGGAGCCAGAGGGAGAGAGTCAGGAGCAGTACAAGCATCTGAATATACATCATCAATTACATTCAAAACAGGAGGTATAGCTAAGGGCCTGTGCTGAGGTAAATGTAAAAATGTCCTTAATCTCTTTCTGGAATCAGAGAATTCCTGACCCTGCCATTGAAAATGTTCTCTCATAGTATGTAATGTTTCTCCAAATGAAAACTCTTCAGGAGGGGAGGCCGAGGGAATAGATTCTTCAGCATCAGAATCCTCGTAGGCCAAATAAGCCTCCTCCTGGTGGTCTGACAGATAAGAGCCATCTGTGGACTTATCTGAAGACTGTGGATCAGAGGGCTCAACCCTGGGCCTTTTGTCCGGAGGTGGTTGAGAGCCCCTGCCCGGATGTGGTTGTGAACCTCTAATTAAAGAAATCAGATCCTCTGCTAGGGTAAGAATCTGAGAACTAGAAGAGGGTCTCTGAGAAGAAACTTTGTGAGGCAAATCCTTAGAAAGTTTAGCAGCCTTAACCCTAGAGAAAGCCTTAATGGACATGGATGCAGGGGGTCTGGCTGCACCATGTGCAGGAGTAGACTTATCTACAGTAATGGTGTCGGAAGATTCCTGGACACCCGTTTCAGAAGGTAATTCAATGACCGACTCGGCCGGGGCCTCCAGGGCTGGGGTAGTCGGTTGCGTGGGTTCGGTAGTAGGAAGAGCCAAGGACTCTGTTTCAGCCGAGACCGAGACACTCGCGGTAGGCCTGACCGAGGTTTCAGTCAAAACCGCGGCCCGCGTGTCGGTCCTTGTCCTTCCGTTTTTTGACTAAATGCGAAGTCAGAGTCTCCGACGGCATTTTATAAGCAAAACTAGCCCCAAAACACTCCTCTGCAAACTCCGACCGACATCTAAGAGTTCATCGGTTGAAGGAAGCACAGGCTGAACAGGCTGATACGTCGTGGTCTGGGCCTAGGCAGGGGAGGCAGTAAGAGTGGAAATCCTTATGAGGTATTTGTTTCCCACAGGTTAAACAATTACTAACTTTATCTGACATCGGCTGAGGCAAGAAAGAGTCCCCAACGGGGTACTTAGCTTTTTTCAAAGACTTCGGTATCTCAATCACAGGAGCTGACTGACCGGCACTTGCGAACAGCTTCTGCTTCGGGCACCACACGGCAAGAAAGACTGAGGAAGATGGCGTCGGCTGATGCTTTTATACCCCAGACGCTCTGACGTCAAGGAAAGTGCGACATCAGCCGAGGCCAGACCCAGACTTTGGAATCCGGCCGACCGAAGGGCTGCCTGAGGCAGGACAACCCATATGTGATGACTGCAGATGCATCCTTGAAGGACATCCCCTGATCAAGGTAATAAAGTCTTTGGCCATTTTGAGCATCTGTTTTTTGGGGTTTACTATTGAAATGTCGAACTGCACTACATCAACTGTACTATAGTCGAACACGGAAGTTTGGAAATAGTAATGTCGACGACAAAAAAACAATCTAGGACTATGTTTTACCATGGGTCGAGGTAGGGGAGATGTTTGTAGTTCTGAATAATACTGAACACCTACCTCGACCCATGTTAAAACCATTCCTAGATTGTTTTTTTGTCGTCGACATTACTATTTTCGAACTTCCGTGTTCCACTATAGTACAGTCGATGTAGTGCCGTTCAACATTTCAATAGTAAACCGTTTTTTTGGGCATGGAGGCCTGTCCACGTGGCTCTTGAGTTTGCTTCTTTGCCTTTGAAGGTGCTTTAGTCTTTGCCTTTGAAATCTGTTTAATGTATAGATGTCTGGGTCTGAATACACCCTCAGAAGCCAGTGCCTGCTCAGCGGCCTCGGACCCATCTGAAGGATTAACGTCCGAGGCTCCAATACCTTGCGTTTCCAGCGGCATGGCCGACTCCACGTGGGAGTCTGTAGCGGCCTGCGACTCTAAAGTAGTTTTCGTCAGGGGCAGTGAAAGCGCCTCACTGAGAACTGGCGACAGGCTTAGGAGAAACTTCGTCGTCGGTTTTGGACCTCGGCTGTCTTCCTTTTTCTTTGCATTTTTTGTGAACTCCGGTAGTCGGATGGCTTTCTGACGACATTTCTGGATAATTAAACCTGCGTCCAAAGTAGTTTAAAGCAAAATCATACCGACGCATAATAGTGCGTTGGTTAAATCTAGCACAAAACCGACAACCCAGAAAGTTATGATCAGGGCCTAGGCAAGGAATACAGTAAGAATGAAAGTCCTTATGAGGTATTTGCTTCCCACAAGAAATGCAATAATTAACTTTTTCTGACATCGGTTTTGGAGCAAGAAAAAAGTTTCCCCAACGGGGTACTTAGCTTTATAGAAGACTTCGGATCTGAAATTCGAACGCGAAAATCTCTGGAGTCGGCCGACTGGCACTTGCCAACTGCTTCTGCTGCGGGCACCGCGCGGCAAGAAAGACTGAAGAAAATAGCGTTGGCTGCTTCTTTTATACCCCAGACGACCTGACGTCAGGGAAGATGCGACGACAGCCGATGCAGGACTCAAGACTTTGGAATTCAGGCTGACTGAGGGCAACCTGCCACCAAGATTACCCAAATGTAATGACTGCAACAGTGAAACACGAAGAACATCCCGTCATTTCCCAGCCAATCAAATTACTGGACATGGGGGAAGGAATCAGTCAGGAAGGGGCCATCACTTATGCAGACATTAGGCTTAGTTTGCCTTAACCCCATATACCTGCTTAGCAACAGCCTGTGGGTGGTGCATGCAATGGGCATCAGCACTGAATTGCCCCTTACTTCCACATGATGTCAGCAAAACAGTCCTGCCTGCCCAGAGGAGGGATCATGAAGCTTTCCCAGTCTCCATCACGGAAACCATTTCATGTGTGTGCGCCCCCATAGGCTGAGCATACCCATTCTCCTTCCTGCCTGCACCATCAAGTGTCTTTAACTCAAGTCACCTGGGTAGTAGTTCATCAAGGCTTCATCCCTCGACTCCAATGGCACAGGTTAGCAAACTTGAATCGTAGATACTTGTCTGAGAAAGCAGTACACTCACAGTTACCATTTAAAACACTTACTGTATTATGAATACAAAAGATGAACATTATATGCACCTAATACAAATGCAAGATCTGAAAGTATCGCTACAGCTATTGCACAGACAGGAATCCTTGCAGCAGCTGTTAAAGACAGCTCAGCAGGTATTTTCTGCCCAAAGTCTAGCTTTCCCCATCACACAATGCCTACTTTTCACTTTCTTCTCCCATTCTTGTCTGGAGGGAAGAGGAGTTATAGACAAATGGTGAGAGGAATACAAAATGAATGGAAACTTCCTGTAGCCATAAATCTAGCATTGTTTTAAGCTTAGTTTAACATCTAAGGTCACAGATCTCCAGCAGTAGGACAGGTAGGATTCAGTTCTCTAAACAGGCCTCCTGGGTAGTTCCTCCTCAGAACATTCCCTCAACCATGGTGACTTTAAAGGAAGACATGGACATAAAAGGCCATGTCCAACTTAAAAAGACTTGTAGAAATGTGCAAGAAAGATCAAATATCACCTCAGTGGAGGGCAAGTAGGTTTGAGTTGGATAAGTTAATGAAAATCCCAAGGTTTGGAAGCAATTCATTGTAAAACATACGGTCTTCAACAGAGTCTCCTCTAGGACTGAGCTTGCTTTGTAATGTGCTATCACCGGATATAGGCATATTGTGCAAATGAAGGGTGCGATAATTAAACCAAATGAAAAGGAGGTACACTGGAATAAAAACTCTCTGCAGAGTAATAGTGCTCTGAATCTGAGAAAGTTTCTGCAGTCTCCCTGAATGGGGCAATAAGTAGGTAGGCACCCCCCTTGAGATCCTGGATTATCATCACCGCTTGTGGAGAAGAGGACGGACAAGAGGGCGAACATTAGCATTTTGAATTTTGAGATCTTTAACTAGGTGTTTAACCTGAACATGTCCAAAATCAGCCTCCAAGGGCCTTACCTTTCTGCGCACTAAAACAGTCTCAAGTAGAACCAATTGCCATAATGCATTGTTGGCATCAGTTCTACCACACCCTAGAAGTTCATTTACAGCAGGGCCTACTCAAGTCTTCGAATCCTGGTGGGATGTCAGCAAATGTTGTTTTTCTTTGGAAATGAAGCTTGTAAGCCCTTGGTTACTACTTGCAGAATCCACCTGTTCATGGTAATGGCTTCCTAGATTTTTGGATAACAGAGCTAGCTTGGCCACATATTTTATTGTAAGGTTTAGCTTGGTGGTCAACAAGGGCTGTGGAGGAGATATAGTCTAGGGTAAGGAGAAAAGAGACTCACTGACCAGTCATGTCTGCTCCTTTTGCAGGGTGAGTACTTGATGACACATCCCCCCACTCAGGCTTCCTCTTCTGATCTCTATGTCATGTCTTTTTATATTGGCCCTTTGTCCCCCTTCACACGTTTACCTTTACTCTGATGGCAATAGTAGGGCCAGCCTTTAGAGGGAGAATTTCCCTCACACACCTTTATGTGGGATGAAATAAATGCTTTACAGAGACTTTGCAGTGCAGCTGGTAAGACCATTCCACTCCACCAAAAATGGGAAATACTGGTGTTGGTTGCTTACTTCAATACTTCCCTGCCTGGGTCTTCTGGAGCCTAGGCCACTGAGCGCTGGATGTATGGGGTCACAATCAGGGATTACCCTTCTCTGTCACACAGTCTAGGTAGAAAATGTGCAAACTATAACAAATTCCTACAACAATGTAATAGAGTATAATACACCTTCAAAGTACAAGTGCAAAATAAGAACCCAGACATGAATAAATAACATCACTAAATAAATTTAACTTTATATATATACACTGCAGCAAGAAAATAAACATAACAAACCACTGCCAAATCTGGAGCTGTAGAAACAATTAAAAAAATTAAAAACACATTGTAAAGCTACTTGATAAGTATTTTAAGATCCCAAACCAACCACAATCCTAAAATTATAAAGCTGGAATTACCAACAAAAAATACAGTACTTGAAAAAGCAAGTTTACACCTCAAAGATCCAGTGTAGTATAAACGGTCTCTATTGTACTTATGGTTATACCTTTTACTATAATGGGACTTTCTAGCTGCTCCAGGTTGGCTGTTGCCAACAGCTGACCTCTCTTCTAACATCTCCAAGAACTAGGGCTAGGACCATCTCACAATAATTTGAAAGACCCACTAGTCCAACATTATGCTTGGAGTATGGGGTAGGAGGAGGCCTACCAATCAGTCTTGAAAACTGGATGGGTTCATCCTAGAGGGTTGAGGGTAGGGACTAAGGTGAGAAGAGAGAACTGCTAGTGTATTCACACAGCTGCTCTCTGCCGATGGTTGAAGCCTGAGCCTGTCTACCCCACTCCCCATCTCTGTTCTTTAGGCTGACTTTTTTTCTGCGGTCTTCCTGGCTTTGGGCTACTTCTTTTTATCTTGCCTTCATTAGCAGGGCCCTTGTTTACTTGTAAAATTTCTGGTATATTTGGAAATTGAAACTTGAAAATATGCTTCATCAATTACAGTCTATCTTCTAATCTCCAGATCTCCAGATATCGGAGTGCATTATATGGCTGGCCTCTAAGGAGCAACTCCTTATCCAGGGTGCATTTAGGAGTTGCTCCTTTCCATCACTGAACAGTGACAGCTCTCAGTGGGGAATGCCTCACTGAGACCGTCCCAGATGTCACATGCACTACATCATGCCCATATTTGACAGCATGCTTCATTACATACAACGATGTTTGCATTTAAGTGACCATGGAAATGGCTGATCATTCTCAACACCCCCATAAACCTGTAAAGTTGCCTGAGGACATCTTCCTAGCATATCACAATGCATGTCTGGTAGCTCAATGCCCTGAATGCCAGGGATGCTGAGGCATATACTTTTTATCTCCTGAGTCCATTCACTGACCCTGCTTTTTCTGTTACTGGAAAGAGTGTTACCATCCAGGAACCAGGCTGTTTCCCTTTGCAAATTCCATACACATCTTAACTGGATATGCATCAGGGTTGTTGCAGAGGAATTTGAAAGGCTCTTATACCTTGTAAAACCAGTCAAACCTCTTGGAGGTTAGGGGATTGGGAGTCTGGCTCAAGGGAGGTAGCAGACATTCAAGAAAGGCTTCCTGCACTGGACGGATAGCTACCTGCTCAGGATGACCCAATCCAAGATGTTCCACAGACCTTTCTGGGAATCCAAGGAAACGACTTCCTGACTGTACACATTCCTTCCTCAGAGACAGTGTATACCCAAAATAATAGGTCCTCTGAGAGGAATTCAGAACCAGGAAGTCTTCACTGTGTCACAGGACAAAAAGAAGACATCTAGAATTTGAAGTCTAGATCCTCCTTAGAGCAAGAAGAGTTAAGAGTCACTTATAGGGCAGCTTCCATTTTTCCTTTGTTAGTCTGGACTCCAGACACACAGGATTGGCTAGATTCCAGCTGTAGGCTTTTATAAGAACTAAAAGAAGCTTTGATCCAGCTTAACCAAAACCCGGGAGGGAGGAAGAAAAGGAGTGGGGAATGATGGCTCAAAAAATAGC
Organism: Protopterus annectens; assembly: GCF_019279795.1. NCBI lineage: Eukaryota > Metazoa > Chordata > Ceratodontiformes > Protopteridae > Protopterus > Protopterus annectens. The sequence goes on along the minus strand of NC_056747.1, from coordinate 800,857,132 downwards.
AGCTTAGGTTTGGCAGAGACAAGGGTCCCTTATGTTTGGCTTAGAAGGGAGGGCGGCTGCCAGAGATTTCTGAAACTGAGGGGTGGATGTTCCCTGGATTATGTCCTTTTCAATAACGAGTGCAGCATCCTCCCCCCTTACTTAAACTGTTGTTCAAGAGCTAAGATCTGATTGGCATCTGCTGCTTGTAGTCTGGTTGAGTCTTCGGTCTGGTGGGACATGAAGGCAGACAATGTAAATATCTTGACATCCACATCTCGAACACATATGAATGAAACATGCTCCATTCAGTATTACGTTTTACAGCTACAGACCAACAAAAGTAAAGGAGAACTGATATTCTTACACTTTGCTTTATTTAGTGCTTTTTTGTGATTTTGTACTACACAATGTGCTACTAACTTCAAAAGGGAGAGAACTTTCAATTTTCTAACCTGTGCTCACTAAATACAGAGTTGTCCAACACAATTTTTTCCAGCAGTTCTATCAGTTCATTGGGAAGATCTGCAGTCATGAATGCCTTTACAGTAACCGATACCTCCTCTGGATCCTGTGTTTCAGAAAGTGCAGTCTGCACAACCTATATGAAAATAAACAATAAAATGTGCATTAAGAGTTATCAGAAGTATACAGTTTAATTTTTTTTAATAATTTTGTTATAGTCTGGGCTGTACAAAGCAAAAACTCATGATGTCTTGGAGTCCCTTAAACTGAAGTTTAAGATGTTACTTTCTCAGTTACTCTCAGTCAGCAAAGAATAATCCAGCTAACATATCCAACAGCATCAGGTGGCATCTTCAAGATTCTTGTATAGTCATATGCTAAAAAAGCAACAATAAGGAAACATTTCTGAACATCAAATATAGGGAAATGAACCCAGGATGGAACTCTCAATACCATAAAACCTTTATGCCTTCATCTAATCAGCCTTGCTGGCAGTATGACATACAGAATTAAAGTTATGAGCCAGTGAACTTCACCCTGCACTTCTAGGTTTCAGTGCCTCAGTTTCTACTTGTATACTTCGGGGCTCTGAGCAAGCCACTTAACCAGAAAAGTGCTCCAAGATCATCCCAGAAGCTTTTTAGCAAGTGGATCTTCAGTACTAAATGAACACAGTCAAATCAAAATGAGGCAAACTTACCCCCAACATGAAGTACACTGTCACATCAAACCAAATGACAACTAAGTACTCACCTCAAAGGTCAATCTCAGTAGGAATCCTCAGTGACTCGGCTGCTAGGATTTCTTTTCCAACAGGGAGGATAAGAAGGCCATATAACACTTTTGGCAACAGGAAGGTAGGAATACTGCCTCTGGCCTAGAGGTCTTACTCACTTTGACCATGGCAGCAATCACTTGCGATTGGTAACTGGATCTCACTGTCTGAACCCTGCAATGCAGAGATATTGACAAAGAACACTGCGCAACTAGAGAATAGCAGGTCTGACAGAATCGATGCCTACATTATGACTTCCATTTTTTGGCATCAGCCAGGTATACAGGGAGGTTTCTCTACTTCTGAGTATTCTAAGTGAAGCCCACTTCTGAGTATTCTATGCGAAGCCCACACAAATTTCACAGACTACCATGAGGTAAAAGAAAAGGAATGAAGACAGCATTACTGGACTCCACTTTTAAATGGTATACAGGCCTGCATCACAGATGAGCCAGCCCTGATGAGATGTTCCTACTGCTCTAGGGGTTTAGCTAAGGGTCCAGGTCTACCTGGCCAGCTCACACCCATATGTACTGAATATTACTGCAATCCAACTGAAGAAAGTACAGTTGTGTACACTTACCATAAATATAGACGGTTGAGTGTATTCACTGTTGCAGTCATTACATTTGGGTAATCTGCTGGCAGGTTGCCCTCAGTCGGCCTGAATTCCAAAGTTTTGGATGCTGCATCGGTTGCTGTCTCCTCTTCCATGACGTCAGGTCGTCAGGGGTATAAAACATGCAGCCGACACCATTTTCTTTCGTTTTTCTTGCCACCGATGTCAGGTGCCCCCAAAAAGGTAGCAAATATATATATATATATATATATATATATATATATATATATATATATCTGCATCAATATAAACTTTACCTTCATCTACAAGCAAATACACCACATAGGTTGTAGAAGACAGTGAAGGAAAGAAACTCCAGAATGAAAGGGGGATGGTGGGAGGGTAACCTGGACTGCAACAGTGAATACACTCGAGCATCTACATTTATGGTAAGTGTACACAACTGTACTATGTTCTTCATGTTTCACTGTTGCAGTCATTACATTTGGGTAGAATCCCAAAGCTATGGTTGGGAGGCTGGAGCTAAACAGCATTAGGAGCGGCTATAAGGCCCTGCAGAACTGCAGTTGCAAAGCCTGCCCTGGATTTAGAGTAGAAAGGCAAATGATAATGCTTTGTAAAGGTGTGAACAGAACTCCCAAGTAGCAGCCTCTAGAATGTCTTTGGTTGGTACTCTTGAGAAAGGCTGCTGAAGTAGCTGCAGCTCTGGTGGAATGAGACCTAATGCCCTTGGGCACAGGTTTACCATGGTGTAAGTAGCAGAAACGGATGCAGTGGCTTATCCAGTTTGAAATTGTCTGCTTTGATATTGCCTTGCCTTCTGATCCTGCAGCATATGCCACTAGTAACTGCTCAGTTTTTCTTAGAGCTTTTGTCCTGTTTAAGTAGAATCTTAGCTGTCTGTGTATGTCTAAGGAATGCAGAATTCTCTCCCCCTTGTTCTGTGGATTTGGATAAAAGGTTGGCAGATAAATTGTTTGGTTAAGAGCCACACTGGAAACCACCTTAGGCATAAAAGTAGGATTTGTCCTCAGATACCCTGTCTGGGTGAAATGTAATAAAAGGCTCCACAGCCATGAGGGCCTGTAGCTCAAACTCTTCTTACTGAAGTAATTGCTAGTAGCAGAGTTGTTTTCCATGATAAGAACTTTATATCAGTGGTAGCAGCTGGTTCAAATGGAGGCAGGGTGAGCTTCTCCAACACATAATTGAGGTCCCATGCAGGCAGTGGTGATCTTCTAGGAGGCCTTACATTTTGGCTCCTCAAAGATACTGCTTTAGTAAAGGATGAGAAAAGATTGGTGGTTCTGTATTGTAATGAGCGAAATGGCAGAGGCATGGATTTTAATTGATGAGAAAGATAGGCCTTTGTCCAGCATCTCAGTTAAGTATTACAGTATCTGAGGAATATTTGGTTCTGCTGCATCAGATCCTTGTGCTTGATTCCAAGCACAGAATCTCTTCCATTTGTCAACATAAGATTTTCTAGTACTAAGCCCTCTGGCTTCCGAAATGACATCCATCACAGCTTTACTGAGAGGAGATGTTTGTATGACTACATGATCAGCCACGCTGCCAGGTTCAGAGTCTGTAGTTGATTGTGCAGGATCTGATTGTTTTGCTGAGACAGTAGCTGTGGTCTTTGAGGCAAGGTCCAAGCTGGGTATTGAGACAAATTCCTTAGGACTGGGTACCAGTATTGGCGTGGCCAGTCCGGGGCAATTAGTATCATCTTTGGTTTCTCTTGTCAGACTTTTAGGAGGACCTTGGGGAGAAGAGGCAGAGGCGTAAAAGTACAGCTGTGTACACTTACCATAAATGTAGATGTTAGAGTGTATTCACTGTTGCAGTCATTACATTTGGGTTATCCTGCTAGCAGGTTGCCCTCAGTCGGCCTGAATTCCAAAGTCTTGGGGCCTGCCGTCAGTTGCTGTCGCCTCTTCCCTGACGTCAGGTCGTCAGGGGTATAAAAGATGCAGCCGACGCCATTTTCTTCAGTTTTTCTTGTCCCAGATGTCAGGTGCCCCCAAAAGGGTAGGCTAAAAATATGCAAATAAAACATATGTGCACCAAAATAAGCTTTACCTTCATCTATAAGCAAATAGACCACCTAGGTTGTATAGATTAGAGAAGTAAAGATAAGTTCCAGCAAAAGTAAGGGGGATGGCGGGTGGGTAACCTGGACTGCAACAGTGAATACACTCGAACATCTACATTTATGGTAAGTGTACACAACTGTACTATGTTCTTCATGTTTCACTGTTGCAGTCATTACATTTGGGTAGAATCCCAAAGCTATGGTTGGGAGGCTGGAGCTAAACAGCATTAGGAGCGGCTATAAGGCCCTGCAGAACTGCAGTTGCAAAGCCTGCCCTGGATTTAGAGTAGAAAGGCAAATGATAATGCTTTGTAAAGGTGTGAACAGAACTCCCAAGTAGCAGCCTCTAGAATGTCTTTGGTTGGTACTCTTGAGAAAGGCTGCTGAAGTAGCTGCAGCTCTGGTGGAATGAGACCTAATGCCCTTGGGCACAGGTTTACCATGGTGTAAGTAGCAGAAACGGATGCAGTGGCTTATCCAGTTTGAAATTGTCTGCTTTGATATTGCCTTGCCTTCTGATCCTGCAGCATATGCCACTAGTAACTGCTCAGTTTTTCTTAGAGCTTTTGTCCTGTTTAAGTAGAATCTTAGCTGTCTGTGTATGTCTAAGGAATGCAGAATTCTCTCCCCCTTGTTCTGTGGATTTGGATAAAAGGTTGGCAGATAAATTGTTTGGTTAAGAGCCACACTGGAAACCACCTTAGGCATAAAAGTAGGATTTGTCCTCAGATACCCTGTCTGGGTGAAATGTAATAAAAGGCTCCACAGCCATGAGGGCCTGTAGCTCAAACTCTTCTTACTGAAGTAATTGCTAGTAGCAGAGTTGTTTTCCATGATAAGAACTTTATATCAGTGGTAGCAGCTGGTTCAAATGGAGGCAGGGTGAGCTTCTCCAACACATAATTGAGGTCCCATGCAGGCAGTGGTGATCTTCTAGGAGGCCTTACATTTTTGGCTCCTCAAAGATACTGCTTTAGTAAAGGATGAGAAAAGATTGGTGGTTCTGTATTGTAATGAGCCGAAATGGCAGAGGCATGGATTTTAATTGATGAGAAAGATAGGCCTTTGTCCAGCATCTCAGTTAAGTATTACAGTATCTGAGGAATATTTGGTTCTGCTGCATCAGATCCTTGTGCTTGATTCCAAGCACAGAATCTCTTCCATTTGTCAACATAAGATTTTCTAGTACTAAGCCCTCTGGCTTCCGAAATGACATCCATCACAGCTTTACTGAGAGGAGATGTTTGTATGACTACATGATCAGCCACGCTGCCAGGTTCAGAGTCTGTAGTTGATTGTGCAGGATCTGATTGTTTTGCTGAGACAGTAGCTGTGGTCTTTGAGGCAAGGTCCAAGCTGGGTATTGAGACAAATTCCTTAGGACTGGGTACCAGTATTGGCGTGGCCAGTCCGGGGCAATTAGTATCATCTTTGGTTTCTCTTGTCAGACTTTTAGGAGGACCTTGGGGAGAAGAGGCAGAGGCGTAAAAGTACAGCTGTGTACACTTACCATAAATGTAGATGTTCGAGTGTATTCACTGTTGCAGTCATTACATTTGGGTTATCCTGCTAGCAGGTTGCCCTCAGTCGGCCTGAATTCCAAAGTCTTGGGGCTTGCCGTCAGTTGCTGTCACCTCTTCCCTGACGTCAGGTCATCAGGGGTATAAAAGATGCAGCCGACGCCATTTTCTTCAGTTTTTCTTGTCCCAGATGTCAGGTGCCCCCAAAAGGGTAGGCTAAAATATGCAAATAAAACATATGTGCACCAAAATAAGCTTTACCTTCATCTATAAGCAAATAGACCACCTAGGTTGTATAGATTAGAGAAGTAAAGATAAGTTCCAGCAAAAGTAAGGGGGATGGCGGGTGGGTAACCTGGACTGCAACAGTGAATACACTCGAACATCTACATTTATGGTAAGTGTACACAACTGTACTATGTTCTTCGTGTTTCACTGTTGCAGTCATTACATTTGGGTAGAGTCCCAAAGCTATGGTTGGGGGGCTGGAGCTAAACAGCATTAGGAGCGGCTATGAGGCCCAGCAGAACTGCAGTGGCAAAGCCTGCCCTGGATTTAGAGTAAAGAGGCAGATTGTAATGTTTTGTAAAGGTATGCACTGAACTCCAAGTAGCAGCCTCTAAAATGTCTTTGGTTGGTACTCCCCTGAGAAAGGTTGCAGACGTGGCTGCAGCTCTGGTTGAATGTGGCCTAATGCCCTTAGGCACTGCTTTGCCAAGCTGTGAGTAGCAGAAACGAATGCAGTGACCTATCCACTTTGAAATAGTCTGCTTGGAGATGGCCTTTCCTTGTGATGCTAGGGCATATGCCACTAGTAATTGTTCTGTCTTTCTGAAAACTTTAGTTTTGTCCAAGTAGAATCTAAGTGGTCTGTGTACATCCAAAGAATGCAGAATTTTCTCCCCCTTGTTCTGTGGATTTGGATAAAAAGTTGGCAAATGAATAGATTGGTTAAGGGCTACAATGGATACCACCTTAGGCAAAAATGTAGGGTTTGTTTTCAGAGAGACCCTGTCTGGATAAAAAATGATAAAGGGTTCCACAGCCATGAGAGCCTGTAGCTCTGAAACTCATCTTGCAGAAGTTATTGCTAGGAGCAGAGCTGTTTTCCAAGATAAGAATTTTATATCCGCAGTAGCAGCTGGCTCAAAAAGAGGTAAGGTGAGTTTTTCCAAGACATAATTGAGGTCCCATGCAGGTATTGGCGTTCTCCTTGGAAGCCTTAAGTTTTTGGCTCCTCTGAGGTACTGCCTTAATAAAAGATGAGAAACGAGTGGTGGCTCTGTATTGTAATGAGCCGAAATGGCAGAGACATGGATTTTAATTGATGAAAAAGATAGGCCTTTGTCCAGCATCTCAGTTAAGTATTGTAAAATCTGAGGAATATTTGGGACAGCTGTATCAGTTCCTTGAGCTTGGTTCCAAGCACAAAATCTCTTCCATTTCCCAGCATAGGATTTTCTAGTACTAGGCCTTCTGGCTTCTAAAATGACATCCATCACAGCTTTACTGAGAGGTGTGGTTTGTATGGCGACATTATCCGCCATGCTGCCAGGTTTAGAGTCCTGAGTTGGCTGTGCAGAATCTGATTGTTTTGCTGGGACAGTAGATGAGGTATAGGTTCATACTAGGCTATCTGCCCTAGGGCATTTATAAGCCTAGCCAGAGTGTGTGTGGATTTCACCACCCCTTAGGATGGGAATACTATACCCATTAGTTTGCTGTGCCTCTGTCCAGCAGTGACACAGAGATGATTCCTGGGGTAAACCTATGATCTCCCATCCACTCGTCAAGATTTCTCTTGAACAGAGTCAGTGAGGGGCTCTGCCTCACATGGACTGGGATTCTGTTCCATAGTGTAGGGAGTCTCTGGGTGATGAATCTGTCCCTCCAGCACGTCCTATTTATATCCGTGTTGAGGTTTAAGTCTCTTGCTCTCGTGGCTCTGGTGGATTTGGATTTTTTGAGGTGGAGCATGTCCATTAATTCCGGTTGGACATGGCCTTGTATGTCAGGCACAGATCACCTCTGAGCAGGCGGCATACGACTGAATAGAGCTGGAGTTTCTTCAGTCGGGCATCGTATGACATATGTTTGAGCCTTTATCCTTTTGGTGAGGAACTTTTGGGGTCTTTCCAACTGCTGCAGGTGTTGGGTAAGGTACATTCGAATGGGCGTTGTACTCAATCATTGGTCTGATAAGTGAAGAGTACAGGGGTACAATGACCTCTCCTGATCTGGATGTGAATCCCTTCATGATCAGGTGGGCAATGTAGAAGGTCTTCCTAACCACTTTGGCAATGTGAGTGTCAAAAGAGAGGTTACTGTCAACTTGGGTCCCCAGGTCCCTGATAACTTCTTCCATGTTTAATGGATTACCACCTATGTGGTAATTAGGGGTTACCTTGTTTTTCCCAAAGGGTATGACTATACATTTTTTGGCATTTAGCTTAAGGCTATGGCTCTGGCACCAGTTATCCATTTCTATGAGACCTCTCTGGAGGACGTCTGTGTCTGATGGAGTGTCAATTATGGTGCACAGTTTGCAGTCATCTGCAAATTTTGTCAGCCACAATCCCCCTATGTTTGCCTACACTTCAGAAAAATAAATACCGAACAAGAGGGGGCCCAGGATTGAGCCCTGTGGGATACCGCTCGTGACCGGCTTAGAGTCTGACATGGCACCAGCAACTCTAACCCTGTGTGTTCTGTCCTTGAGCCAGTTTGCAACCCATCTTGTGACATATGGGTTTACATCTAAGCTGGTGAGCTTTTCTATGATGCCCGAGTGGGGTATTGTGTCGAACGCTTTTGCTAGGTCAAGGTAGGCTGTGTGAACTGCCTTACCCTCATCAATGGCCTTAGTGACTGTTTCGAAAAAGTTGACCAAGTTCAAGAGGCCGGATCTGCCCTTGACAAATTATGTAGGATCCAGTGTCTGTAGGTCCCCAATGTCTTTATTTATGAGTTCCATTATGATCCTCTCCATAGCTTTGCAGACAAGGCTCGTCAAGCTTATGGGGCGGTAATTTCCAGGGTCCGTAGAAGCACCGCCTTTGTGGAGTGGGACCACAGTTGCTGTACGCCATTCTTTGGGTACGTATCCTGTAGTAAGGCTAAGATTAAACAGCAGCCTTATGTGTGGGTTTAGTTCCTCATTGAGTTCATGTAGCACACAGCCGGGGACACCGTCCGGTCCCATTGATGCTGTGTCTTTTGCTTTAGTCAGGGCAGCTCTCAGCTGGGCATCGGAGATGTTTGGGAGGCTAGACTCTGGTGGGATAGATATTTCTCCTTTTGGGGGGGGGTGGGAGAAATTTGCACTGAACCTGTCTGCCAGTATGTTGGCAATGTCTGTGGGTTCAGTGATTTTTTTATCATTTTGGACTAATTCTGAGCATATCTGGGAGTTTCCACCCAGGTTTCTAACATAGCTAAAGAAGGCCTTATGATTGTCTTTTGTGTCATTAGCGATTTTTCTCTCAAAGTTGGCCTTGGATGATTTTATGAGCGATCGTAGTTTTGCTAGTATTGATCAGAGATGCCTTCCCTTTTAGGGATTTTGCTCTGTCATGTAATAGCTTTCTCCTCTTGTTGTAGAGTTTGTTTATGGCTGGGGTCCACCAGACCGGGCGCCTGCCTTTGGTGGAAAGGGTCTTGATTTTATTAGGGATTGCTTGATCCATACATTCCTGGAGGTGCTCGTAGAAGGCATTTGTAAGGGTTTCAGCAGCGTGGGTTGTGGTTTCCACTGGCTCGGGGGCCTTGAAGGATACCACTCCAGTCTTAAGAAGTGTGAAGTTTGCTTTTGAGAAGTTCTTCACTGTGGTCTTTTTGCTGGGGTGGGGGCGGGATGTGGATCTCCAGTGATATTAATTTATGGTCTGATCTCACCAATGAGGGATATACTTCCGGTGTGGAGCACTTTGTCCCCATGTTTGTAATGATCAGGTCTAGTATATTTTCTCCTCTTGTGGGAATGGTGACTAGTTGTTCCATAGCATTTGAGTTTATGAACTCCAGGAACCTTTGGGCTAGGGTGTTGGGGCTTGAGTAATGTTCCCAGTCTATGCTTGGGTAGTTAAAGTCACCCAATATGGTGGTGTTTGGAGAGACATTCATACTCTCCAGTGTCTTCAGGAAGGCTGTGTGGGTTTCCTGAGTTTGAGAAGGTGGTCTGTAGCATGCTACAAACTGTAGGGCAGTTTTACCTATGGTTAATTGCACCTAGATGGTCTCCGATGCTTCATGCGTTGCCACTAACCTGGAGGTGTGGGTATCCTTTATGAATATGGATACTCCCCCTCCTTTTGTGGTTCGGTCCAGATTTTGGGGCCGGAACGCATGATATGAGGTATAACCTGATAGTGCTGGGGTGCTCTCAGGAGCCTTGAACCAGGTTTCAGTCACAGCACAGACATTGATGTTCTCCATACTGAGGAGGGCTTGAGGCGTGCATCTTGAGGTTTAGACTTCTAGCATTGAGCAGTATTACCCTTCGTTTTCTCCATTTTGTTTTCTAGGGTGGTAGGTTTATCATTTGAGCCTTGCCTTAAAAGGCACTATGGGGTGGCAAGAGCCTTTGCCAATATCCGGAAGCCCAGGGGTGACAGGTGCAAGCCATCCCTTGCGAAGCAGCGTGGCTTGTCAAGCATGTCATCCCAGGCAGACAGACATTGGATCCCCTTAGAATGACACCAGTAATTAAGCCAATTATTAAAGCTGATCATTTTGTCTCTGTATTGTGGCATCATTCTTGGTGAGGGTAGGATACTGCTCAGGGTCAGGGTCATACCGGCCTGGGCTACATAATCTGAGAGCTCCTCTATGTCTCTTTTCACGTAGTCCAGGGAGGTACGTCTTAGGTAGTTCACACCGGCATGGACAATGACTGAGTCATACTTGTACTTGCTGTGGAGTGACCTGAGTGCTTGTGTTATGTGGCGGATTCTAGCGCCTGACAGGCAGCTTACTGTGATCTTTTCCTTGTTTAGTCTGGTGAGTGGGACGTCAGTGTGTCTGACTATGGAGTCATCTATAACAAGTGTGTCTGGCATTGTGTTTGGCCTTAAGGGCTGTGACTGTTTAGCACACTGACTTTGAGAACTATGTGTTACATGTCTTATGTCTTGAGGTGGCAGTTGCTTGGGTGTCTGCTTTGGAGGCCTCTGTAGTTTTGGTAGATTTTTGATCAGTGCCTCCGAGTATCTGAGGTAAGGTCCTGGCTGGGCATTGGGACAAGTTCCTTAAGCTCGGATACTGGTACTGGCGTGGCCAGTCTGGGGCAATCAGAATCATTTTTGGTTTCTCCTGTCTGACCTTTAGGAGTACCTTGGGGAGGAGAGGCAGTGGAGGAAAGGCATATACTGATAGGTTTGTCCAGTTGAAAGATAAGGCGTCCACTTTCCAAGCTTGTCTGTGATAAGTCCTTGTGCAGAATCTTTTTAGTTGATTGTTGTGAGGGGAGGCAAATAGATCTATGTCCGGGCGTCCCCATTTCTTTGTTATCATGCTGAAGACTTGTGGATCCAGGTGCCACTCGTGGGGATCCTGAGGTTTCTGCTTAGTTCGTCTGCTAGAGTATTTTCCTTTCCTGGCAGGAACTGTGCCTGCAGATGAACTTGGTAATTCAATGCAGTGTCCCATAAAGCCATGGCTAGTCTGCAAAGGGGGTAAGAATGAGTGCCCCCCTGCTTCTTTATGTACCTTATGACCGTGGTGTTGTCTGTCTTTATCAGCAGTTGTCCCAAATGAAGTAGGTCCTTGAAGGCTGTCAGGGCATTTTGAACAGCTAGCATCTCTTTTTGATAGATATGTAGATTTATTTTTATTTATTTATTTTATTTTACATTTGTTAACTGGGCTAGTCTAACTGGATGTCCATTTTCAGTAGAGGCCCGGGGAGAAAAGCTCCAAGAAAGACATAAAAAGAGATATAAAAGTCATGATACATCCAATTAAAAAAATACAAAAAGTCATAACAGGTCAAATTAGAAGATACAACTGTAAAAAAAAAGCATAATTTTTTTTTTTTTTAATGCCATAGACAGTGAGGATAACATTAGCAGTAAGCATCAATGGGTGATGTACAAGAGATGGTCAATATGCAGTATATACATACATTTTTTTTTTTTTTAGCAATGTTATGGTATTTTGTTGCTCTCGGGTAGTATTATTAGTTTCAAAGTAGTTATTAGTTTAAAAGGAAGGAAGTTGGTCAGGGTTAGTACAGGTGCATAGCCAGTGTGTCTTAAGAAATAGCTTTAGTTTCTTTTTAAAGAGTGAAAGAGAAATTTGAGTTGTAAGTTCAGTAGGTAGTAAATTCCATAGCTTTCCTACAGAGTTAGAGTACAGGGAGTCACCTGATGAGTTATTGGATCTAAAAGTGTTGATCAGCAGTTTGTTTGAGGAGTGTAAGTTCTTGAGGTTTTTGTAAGGTGTAATGATGGTAGAGAGTATTGGAGTGTTGTTGGGTTGATGCAGGGTCTTATGGACAATGGCAAGCTGGAGAAATTGAATATGGTTAAGAAATTCTAGCCAGTCTAGTTGTTTTAGGTTTAGACAGTGATGAGTTCTGAAGGGAGAGCCTGTTGCAAATCTAGCAATATTATTATAGTATGTTGCCAGTTTGTTGAGGTTATTTTTGAAAGGTTAGTATATATAGGGGAAGCATAGAGCAGAGTTGAGATTAAGTGGGTTCTGGCTATAGTGGTCCTAGCCACTGGTGTAAGAAAGGGCTTGATTCTATAAAGGGATCCCAGTTTTTTGTTCACTGATTTTATTGTGCTGTTTATATGACTATCAAAGTTGAGGTTGTTGTCTATTGTTATTCCTAGGAGTTTAGTGGTTGTGTCGGGGGCAATAACAGTACCATCAGTAGATGTGAGTGTAAGATGAGTAGGGGTGGAGTTTTGGGTTGGTGTAGAGAGTAGCAATTTAGTTTTTTTTTGGGTTAAGGAGGAGGCATCGGTTTAAGAACCATTGTTCCACAGTGTTGAAAGCTTTTTGGGTAAGAGATTTAAGTTCAGTTTGAGAGATGGCTGTACAGATAATAGTAGAGTCATCTGCATATTGAATGCAGATAGTATGTGGGATTGCTGACTGAAGGTCATTAATATAGATGGAAAATAGGAGTGGGCCTAAAATGGAGCCCTGTGGAACACCGAGGGAAATAGGAAGGTTACTAGAGAGTTTGTTTTGCTTTTCCTAGATGCTTTTGGTTTGTGGACCAGGTGCCCTGAATGCCTCTTCATGCCATGTGTGCCCCCCAGGCATAATCTGATGCATCCGTCGATGGGCTCTGCCTGGCTGGGGGTAGTGACAATGGCTGTCCCTTGTTTTGGTGACAAGCCTTTCCCCACCATCGAAACTCCTATTGCAGACAGGGAATGAGAGTAATCATTGTTTCCAGGCTGTGGCAATGTTGTGTCCAGACACTTTTTAGGTACCACTGAATTTTCCTCAAATGCAGTTTTGCATATGTTATTAGTAAGATGCAGGATGCCATGAAGCCCAAAGCCTGTAGAATTTTTCTTGCAGATAACTGGGCCTTTGTTGCCATTTCCTTGAAATAGGTAGTCAGTTGCCTTTGTTTGTCTGGAGTGAGAAGACATCTGGGCAGTTGTACTTAAGCTTGCACCCAGGAATATTATCTCTTGAGAGGGTACTAATTTTGATTTCTTTTTGCTGACTGTGTACCCTAGGCATGTTAAAAGTCTTTTCACAAACGTCAGATGCTGTAGCAGAAAGTCCTTATTCTCTGCTTGTATGAGGCAGTCGTCCAAGTAAGGATATATTTGTATTCCTCTTTGTCTGCAGTAAGCAATTACTGGTGCCAGACACTGTGTGAAGACCCTGGGCACAGTAGATAAGCCAAAGGGCAGTGCAGAGAATTGGTAATGCTTTGAGCCAGCCTTGAATCTGAGCTATCTTCTGCATGACTGTCTGATTGGGACATGCAGGTATGCCTCTTTTAGGTCTAAAGTCACGCGCCAAGCCTTGCTGCCCAGCATGGGCAGAAGCTGCTGCAAGGTCAACATCCTGAATTTTGGTATATCCAGGAAAGTGTTTAGAATAGATAGGTCCATTATTGGTCTCCATGCTTTGTCCTTTCTGGGTACCAAGAACAGTCTTGAGTAAAATCCTTGTCCCTGCTCTTGCTGTGGCACTTGTTGAATAGCCCTCATGTCCATGAGAGCTGTGACTTGTTTTTGAGCCTCTGCCCATTGATTTTTTGGCAGGTCTGGCCAACCGTTTGCCCTTGGCAGGGTATGGAAGTGAAACTTGCAGCCTTGTGACACTGTCTAGAACCCATTTGTCCTGGGTTATAATGTGACAATTCTGAGAAAAAAGTGCTAGTTTTCCCCATAAGGGTGCTGCCAGAAGATAAGTGCTTGGTGCAGGCAGAGGGAAGTCATTGGGACTGTTTCCTATATGGTTGTGATTTGTCTTCTCCACCTTTGGAGGTAGAAGCACCCCCCATTGCTTAGACCTGTAGGAACCTTGAGGCTGTGATCTGCCTCTAGGGCATCTGGATCTGCCCCTTTAAGGTCTGTCTGAGACTGGAAAGGACCAATTCTTTGTAGGCCAGTGTCTCCTAAATCTAGGTGGCTGTACCTGTAAGAAATCCTTGACCTTTTGCATTGACTTAGCTTTGTCCTCCATTTTCTTTAACACCTCTTCTGCCTTAACAACAAACAAGGTATCATGTTGTAATGGAGCATCTAATAATTTTGCTTTAACGTGATCAGGCAGATTTTGTTCCTTTAACCAAGCATGCCTCCTAGTGCCAGAACCCATAACAGCAGCCCTGCAGGAGGGCCTCCAGAGAATCAATACCACATTGCAAAGTATGCTTTCCAACTTGTTCAGCTGCATGCAATAAATCCTGCATTTCTTTGTTTTCTGCACATTCAGAATTTACCATCATTTTCTGTTTAATCAGTGTCAGGATATTTTGCTGATATTTGAGCATATGAAACTGGCAGTTTAAGGCTCTTATAGCTAAGGTAGCAGATGTGTAAATCTTTTTTCCCCATCTATCCAGTGCCCTAGAATCCCTGTCAGAGGGGGTAGGATTTTTTGCAGTGGAAGCCTTGACCCCTTGGGACCCTGAGAAATAGTTTCTGGGTCTGCAGAAGGGTTTTTGAAAAGAAATTTATGAGAGTCAGGGACCCTGTAGTATCTGTCCGGCTTAACAGTTATACTCCATGTTGGAGTGAATGACTTGAGAAGTACCTCCCTGGACTACATGAAAAGAGACATGGAAGAGCTCTCGGATCATGTGGCCCAGGCAGGTATGACCCTAGCCCTGAGTAGCATCCTGCCTTCGCCCATAATACCACCACAATATAAGGATAAAATGATTGACTTCAACAATTGGCTAAGCTTATGGTGTCATTCAAAGGGGATCCAGTATCTGTCTGCCTGGGATGGCATGATTGACAGACCATGATGCTTTGCCAGAGATGGTCTGCACCTGTCGCCCCTGGGATTCAGGTTACTGGCTAAGGCTCTTGCCACCCCTATAGTGCCTTTTTTAGGCAAACTTCAAAGGACAAAACCACCACCGTAACAGGTACAAGCATGCAAAATCTGAATGTAATGCTACTCAATGCTAGAAGTCTAAACCTCAAAATGCACTCTCTCGAGGCACTCCTAAAAATGGAGAACATCGATATCTGTGCAGTAACTGAGACCTGGTTCAAGGCTCCAGAGAGCACCCCTGCAATACCAGGCTACAACTCTTACCACACGTTTCAGCCACCAAACCAGGACCGAAACACTAAAGGTGGAGGAGTGTCAATATTCACCAAGGATATTCACACCACCAGGCTAGTTGGCCAACACAATGTGTCTGAAATTCTTCAAGTGCAACTAACACTAGGTAAGACTTCAATCCAAATTGTAGCTTGCTACAGATCCCCCACCATACCCCAAGATTCTCACTACACCTTTCTAAACATACTGGAAAATATTAAGATAGAACCAAGCACCCTAATACGGGGTGATTTTAACTACCCTGCCATTAACTGGGAAAACTACTCATGTCTCAACACCTTTGCGCAATGGTTCTTGGAATTCATAAATTCCAACGCCCTGGATCAACTAATCCATAGTCCACCAGGGGCTCCAATATCCTAGACCTGGTCATTACCAACATGGGAAATCAATGCTTCATACCTATGGTCACCCCCTCGTTAGTCAGGTCTGACCATAAGCTAATCACCCTTAACATCCACATCCCACCCCCCAGTAAAGAAACCACCATAAAAAACTTCTCCAAAGCCAACTTCATGCTACTCAAGTCAGAAGTGACAAACTTCATGACAGCCATGCAGATGGGAACTGAAAGTTCAACTGCTGAATCCTACACTAAGGCACTGTACGAGCACATCCACTCATGCATGAATCGTGCCATCCCAAATAGAACCAAAATGCTCTCATCCACAAAAAGGAAGCCAATCTGGTGGTCCCCTGCCATAAACAAACTTTACAACAAAATGAAGAAACTTTTGCAGAAAAGAGGAAAATCCCAGGATGCAAAAAACTCCCTTACTAGCCTCAGTAAGAAACTGAGATGCCTCATAAAATCCTCCAAAGCTAGTTACGAAAATAAAATTGCCAAAGATTCCAAAGACAACCAAAAAGCATGCTATAACTATGTCAAGAATCTAAATGGCAATGCTCAGATCTGCTCTGAGCTAAAACAGAATGGCATTAAATATACTGATCCGAAGGATATTGCCAATATCCTGGCAGATCGATTCAGTGCCAACTTCACCCCCTCTCACCCCCTAAATGGCCCATCTCAATACCGGAAGATTGCCAAATTCCAGTAATAACGGCCACACAGGTACAAAACGCACTCTCTAAAGCCAAGAATACAGCATCCATGGGACCAGATGACATCCCGGGCTGTGTACTACATGAAGTACAATATGAACTGGCACCTCACCTAAGTGTCATGTTTAATCATAGCCTCACCTCAGGTTTCGTGCCCACTGAGTGGTGCAGAGCTACAGTTATCCCAATCCACAAGGGGGGATCCACCTTGGATCCCAGAAACTACCGTCCCATCAGTCTGACAAGCCTTATCTGAAAGGCCATGCAGCGTATTATCATGGAACTTATAAACAAAGACATTGGCAACCTTCAACCACTGGACCCCACCCAGTTTGGGTTTGTGAAGGGCCGATCTTGTCTCCTGAACCTGACTGACTTCTTTGAATCAGTCTCCAGAGCCATGGACAAGGGTAAGGTGGTCCACACAGCCTATCTAGACCTTGCCAAGGCCTTTGACACCATCCCCCACTCTGGAATCATAGATAAACTTACTAAGTTGGGCATTAATCCCTATGTCACCCAATGGGTTGCTAAATGGCTTACTGATAGAACCCACACTGTAAAAGTAGCTGACTCCAAATCCAGCTCTAGGCAAGTGACAAGTGGAGTACCTCAGGGTTCAGTCCTGGGGCCGCTCTTGTTTGACATCTACTTCTCTGAAGTACAGGTCAACACTAAGGGACTCTGGCTAACAAAGTTTGCAGATGACTGCAAACTGGGAGCCATTATTGAATCCCCAAATGATGTGGATACTCCACAAAAGGGCCTTACAGAAACAGATGCTTAGTGCCAGAGCCATGGGCTCAAGCTCAATGCCAAGAAATGTATTATCCCCTTTGGGAAAAAACATGTATCCATGAATTACCATATAGGTGGCAGTACACTAAACACAGAAAGTGTGATAACAGACTTAAGGACACAGGTGGACAGTGGTCTCACCTTCAATAACCACATCGCCACAACAGTCAGGAAATCCTTCTATGTGGCACACCTCATCACGAAGGGCTTTTCATCCAGAAAAAAGGAGGTCAGTGTCCCACTGTACTCATCCCTCATTAGAGCCATTATAGAATACAACGCCCCATTTGGTATGTACCTCTCAAGACATCTGCAACAATTGGAAAGGCCTCAGAAATACCTCACTAAAAGAATCACAGGCCTAAAGCAGATGCCCTACGCTGACCGCCTTAAAAAACTACAGCTATACTCTGTCGCATATCGTCTACTCAGAGGCGATCTTTGCTTAACATACAAGGCCATGTCAAACCCAGAGCTGTTGGACATGCTACACTTAAAGAAATCCCAATCCCTCAGAGCTATACGCTCCAGGGATCTAAACCTTGTCATCACAATAAACAAAACATGCTGGAGGGATAGGTTCCTGACCCAGAGACTCCCCAGACTCTGGAATAGATTGCCCATAAATGTCAAGCAGAGTGCCTCTTTGGACCTCTTCAAGAGGAACCTTGACGATTGGATGGGAGAAAGGAAATTCACCCCAGGGATCACGTCAGTTGCCCTGCTAGACAGGGGTCCAGGAAAGTAAATAATGTGGGAAGAAATAGCCAGGGAATTGTTATGGCTAGGCTTGTATAGGCCCTAGGGCTGATAGCCTAGCACCAACCTATGAACAGGAGCTGGAGGTAAGGAGTCAGGGGTCAGACTAGACTCTGAGAACACATCCTCTACAATGTCTAACACAGGTGGAATAATTAGAGGCCTGTGTTGAGGTAGTAAAAGGAAGTCTCTGAGCCTCCTCTTAGATTCTGAAAAATCTTGGCTCTCCCAGTGGAAGTGCTCCCTCATGGTATGCAAGGTTTCCCCAAAAGAGTAGTCCTCAGGTGGACAAGCTGAAGGAATTGATTCTTCAGCATCAGAATCCTCATAGGGGGGAAGAGAATATTCCTGATCAGAAGAATCAGAAAAAATGGAAACCTGATCTGAAGATTCATAGTCTGTCTCTTGCCTAGGCCTCTTATTAGGAGGGGGGTGGAAACCCCTGATCATGGTAATTAAGTCTTTGGCCATTTTAAGCATCGTTTTTTGGGCATGGAGGCTTGTCCATGTGACTGTTGAACTTGTTTCTTTGCCTTTAAAGGTGTTTTAGTGTTTGCCTTTGAAGTTGGTTTAATATACAATTGTTTATGTCTGAATACACCCTCAGAAGCAGATGCCTGCTCAGTGGCTCCGGACCCATCTGAGGGAATAATCTCAGAGGATCAAATATCTTGAGTTTCCAGTGGCCTGGCCGACTCCCAGTAGGAGTCGGTAGCAGCCTGCGACTCTAAAGCAGCGGGCGTCAGGGGCTGCGAAAGCACCTCACTGAGAACCGGCAACTTGCTTAGGAGAAGCTTTGTCGTCGGTTTTGGACCTCGGTTGCCTGTCTTTTTCTTTGCGTTTTTTGTGAACTCCGGTAGTCGGATGGCTTTCCGACAACATTGTATAATTAAATCTTCGCTAAAAATAACAATGCAAAATCGTACTGACGCTTAATATTGCGATGCTTAAATCTAGCACAAAACCGACAACTAGAAACGTCGTGGTCAGGGCCTAGGCAAGGAATACAGTAAGAATGAAGGTCCTTATGAGGTATTTACTTCCCACAAAAAATACAATTAACTTTTTCTGACATCGGTCTGGAGAAAGAAAAAAAAAGTTTCCCCAATGGGGTTACTTAGCTCTTAATGAAGACTTCCGATCTGAAACTCGAAAACTAAAATCTCAGGAGTCGGCCGACCGGCACTTGCAAACTGGTTCTGCTTCGGGCACCGCACGGCAAGAAAGACTGAAGAAAATGGCGTCTGCTGCATCTTTTATACCCCTGACGACCTGACGTCAGGGAAGAGGAGACAGCAACCAACGCAGGACCCAAGACTTTGGAATTCAGGCCGACTGAGGGCAACCTGCCAGCAGGATAACCCAAATGTAATGACTGCAACAGTGAAACATGAAGAACATCTGATAGGTTTTTCCAACTGAAGGATAGGGCGTTCACTTTCATGCCTGTCTATGATATGTCCTTGTGCAGAATTTTTTCAATTGATAATTGTGAGGAGAGGCAAACAGATCTATGTCTGGGCTCCCCCATTTCTCTGTTATCATGCTGGACTTGTGGATTTAGTTTCCACTCGTGAGGATCCATAAGGTTTCTGCTTAAATCGTCTGCCAGAGTGTTTTATTTTCCTGGCAGGAACTGAGCTTGAAGATGTATTTGGTAGGTCAAAGCTGTGTCCCACAGTGCCATGGCTAATCTGCATAAGGGGTATGAGCGTCTGCCCCCTTGCTTGTTTATATACCACATGACTGTGGTGTTTTCAGTCTATCAGTAGTTGTCCCGGATGAACTAAGTCCTTGAAGGCTGTTAGGGCATTTTGAACAGCTAGCATCTCTTTCTGGTTGATATGTAGATGCATTTGTTTTGGTGACCATATGCCCTGAATGCATCTTCTTGCCATGTGGGATCCTAGGCATAATCTGATGTGTCTGTTGTTATGGTTTGGCTGGCAGGGGGTAGAGTGAATGGCCGTCCCATGTTTTGGTGACATGCCTTTGCCCACCATAGACACTCCTGTCGCAGGCAGGGAATGAATAGAATCACTGTTTCCAGATTGTGAGAATGTTGACTCCATAAACTTTTTAGGTACCACTGAAGTTTCCTCACATGCAGTCTTGCATTTGGAATCAGTAGGATGCAGGATGCCATGAAGCCCAGAGCCTACAGAATTTGTCTCACAGAAGACTGGGTTTTTGTTGCTATCAGTTTGAAGTAAGTAGTCAGTTGCCTTTGCTTGTCTGGCGTGAGGTAAGCCATCTGGGCAGCTGTATTCAAGCTTGCACCCAGGAATGTTATCTTCTACACTAGGCATGTTAGAAGCCTTTTCACAAATGCCAGGTGTCGAAGAAGAGTGTCCTTGTTCTCTGCTTGAATGAGACAGTCGTCCAAGTAAGGACATATTTGTATACTTTCTTGTCTTCAAAATGCAATTACTGGTGCCAGGCACTTTGTAAAGACCCTGGGCGCAGTAGATCAGCTAAAGGCCAGTGCAGAAAATTGTTAATGCATTAAGCCAGCCTTGAATCTGACGTATCTTCTGCACGATTGTCTTATTGGGACATGCAGGTATGCCTCTTAGGTCTAAAGTAACCAGCCAAGCATTATTGTCCAGCATGGGCAGAAGCTGCTGCAAAGTCAGCATTTTGAATTTTGGAATGTCCAGGTATGTGCTCAAAATCGATAAATCCAGTATTGGCCGCCAGGCCTTGTCCTTTTTGGGTACCAAGAACATTCTTGAGTAAAAACCTTGTTCTTTTTCCTGTTCTGGTACTGTCTGAATGGCCCCCATATCCATGAGGGATGTAACCTGTTTCTGTGCCTCTGCCCATTGACTTTTTGGCAGATCTGGCCAACCAACTTGCCATTGGCAGAGTGTGGAAATGGAATCTGTTTCCCTGTGATACGATGTTAGAACCCACTTGTCCGGGGATAACAACTGCCAATTTTGAGCAAAAAGTGGTAATTTTCCCCTTATGGGTGCTGCCAAAAGATAAGTGCTTAGTGCAGGCAGAGGGAAGTCATTGGGATTGATTTCTGAAGGTTTGCGCTTTATCTCCTCCAGATTTGGTGGTGGAAGCACCCCATTGCTTTGATCTGTATGAATCTTGCGCCTGGCATCTGGAACCCTTAGGGCATCTGGATTTGCCCCTTTGAGCTCTGACACAGGAAAGGACCATTTTTTGTAGGCCAGTGTCTAATGAATCTTGGTGGCTGCACTTGTATGAAGTCTAACAGTTTGCATAGACTTAGCTTTGTCTTCCATTTTCTTTAAAACCTCTTCTGCCTTAATACCAAACAGAGAATCATGCTGTAAAGGTGCATCTAGCAATTTAGCTTTAAGATGATCAAGTAAATTTTGTTCCTTTAACCAGGCATGCCGCCTAACCACCGATCCAGTAATTGCGGCCCTGCAAGAGGCCTCTAAAGAATCAAAACCACATTGCAAAGTATGCTTTCCAACTTGTTCAGCTGCATGCAATAATTCCTGCAATTCTTTACTTTCTGCACATTCTGAAATCAACATCATTTTCTGTTTCAGCAATCCCATAACATGCTGTTGGTACTTAAGCATATGAAATTGACAGTTTAAGGCCCTGATTGCCAAGGTTGCAGATGTATAAACCTTTTTTCCCCATCTGTCCAGTGCCCTTGAATCTCTGTCAGAGGGGGTAGGATTTTTTGCTGTTGAGGCCTTAACTCCCTTTGGACCCTGTGAAATAGCAGCAGGGTTTCTAAATAAAAATTTATGTGAGTGAGGGATCCTGTAATATCTGTCAGGCTTACTGGGAGCCAGAGGTAAGGAGTCAGGGGTCAAGCTTGACTCCGAAAACACATCATCCACAATGTCTAAAACAGGGGGAATGGCTAAAGGCCTGTGCTGAGGGAGAAGGAAATCCCTGAGCCTCTTTTTTGATTCTGAGAAGTCTTGACTCTCCCAGTGAAAATGCTCCCTCAAAGTATGCAAACTTTCTCCAAATGAATAATCCTCAGGAGGAGATGCAGATGGAATAGACTCCTCACCATCAGAATCCTCATAGGGAGGCATAGATAATTCCTGATCAGAAGAGGAATCAGAAGAAATAGAAACCTGATCTGATGATTCATAAATCAGTGCCTTACCTAGGCCTCATCAGGAGGGGGATGGGTACCCCTGATCAAGGTAAAGGTCTTCAGCCATTTTGATCATCTGTTTTTTAGGCATAGACGCCTGTGCATGTGGCTCATGTGTCGTTTTTTTAGTTTTAGAAGTTGCTTTAGTCTTTGGTCTTGCAGCTTTCATCGGTTTGATATACAGATGTTGAGGTCTGAATACACTCTCAGAAGCCGGTGCCTGCTCAGCGGCTCCGGACCCATCCGAGGGAAATACATCCGTCGGTCCAATGCCTTGAGCATCTTGCAGGATGCCGGACTCCACATGGGTGTCGGTAGAGGCCTGCGATTTGAAGGTAGCTGGTATCAGGGGCTGCAAAAGTGCCTCACTGAGTACCGGCGAACAGGCGACTGGCTTAGGAGAGCTTTGTCGTCGGTTTTGGATCTTGACTGCCTTTCTCTGTCCTTTTCTTTGCGTTTTTTATGTACTCCGGTAGTCGGATTACTATCAGATGACATTTCTGGGTAGTTAAATCTGTTTCCGAAATACTTTGATGCAAAAATATACCGATGCTTAATAGTGCATTGGTTAAATCTAGCACAAAACAGCCAGGCACGTTGTGATCAGGGCCTAGGCAAGGAATACAGTATAAATGGAAATCCTAATGAGGTAATGGCTTTCCACAAGTCTGCCAACCACCACAAATCACCAACCAACCAAAAACTGGAACTGGAAAGTAATACAATTAACTTTTTCTGACATCGGTAAAAAGCAAGAAAAAAGTTCCCCCAATGGGGTACTTAGATTTAGTGAAGACTTCGGTTCTGAAAACTCAAACTCGAATATTTCAGTAGTCGGCCAACCGGCACTTGCGAAATGCTTCTGCTTCGGGCACCGCGCTGCAAGAAGGACTAAAAAAAATGGCGTCAGCTGCATGTTTTATACCCCTGACAACCTGATGTCATGGAAGAGGAGAGAGCAACCAATACAGGACCCAAGACTTTGGAATTCAGGGCGACTGAGGGCAACCTGCCAGCAGATTACTCAAATGTAATGACTGCAACAGTGAAACACGAAGAACATCATCTGTTGCATTCTCTTGTTAGAGCAAAGCTCTGCTACTCTACCAGACAACTACCTCCTCCACACATCTGGCTTATTCTCAATACGATACTTTAATGGTGGCACATCCGTAACCAGTTTCAAGAACATTTCAAAAATGTTCATCTTCATAACTCCATTCACATATTACACCTGGCTCTAACAGCTTTACTAAAGTTGCGTTATCTCAAGATACTGCATCTTTCTGGAGAACCTCTGTAATACATGCCCACATTCTGACTTTGCATTTTTACAACTGCAAGAACTTTTCTTGGATCAAGTTTCAGATCGTCTGATGTCAGGATGGTACAACCTATGAATTTTAGTTTCATAACTTGTATTTTACATTTGCTCTTGCATACACTGACATTATGTCTGTCTCAACCTATTAAGCAGCTCTATCAATCTAGTTAAATTCTCTGTCTGACCCACACAAAGATTTTCACTTATGCTTACAGCACCTTCCAAGCCTCAAATTACTTGTGCAATAGCAGTAAATGGCACCTCTGGTACTGAATTAATACCAAAAGGAAGCCTAATGAATGCAAACAACGTGCAGCTTTCTTCACACTGCTCTGTCTAGCTGAAACCGGAGTCAGCACACAGTACTGAAAAGAATATCTGGCATTCTTGAGACAACTACCAATGCTATACTTGCCTCACTTTTTCTTAAGCTGCTCAATATAAATGTAAATTTCATCTTTCTTCCTAACAGTAACCATGTCATTCACTCACTCTGTTGGCTCTAAATGTTTAACAATCCAAGCTTTCCATTTACCTTATTTCCTGCTCTGTTTTATTCCCAGGAAATACTAGCACTGAATGAAAAGATTATTTTGTGATTCTCCCAGCAAATTTCCTGAGCCTGTGAACAAACCAGTCATGTATGATAACACCGCCACAGTTTGCATAATATCAGAGATGTCGCTTGACTGCCAATTCTGGTTTTATACTGTGAATTTGTTTTAGCTCCTATCTTTTCAAAAGCTGTATATCTTTCTTCTGGTGACAAGTTTTCTGGCTTCCTACAGAACCCATACCACCTCCTAAGAGAAGTGGTGTCTTTTAGGAATAAGAACCCTATCATCCGCAGAGTGAGACCGAGATGCTAGATTTGGATGTAGAAGCAGAACTTGCTGCTGAGTGAGCAAGTCTGGCTTGCAACTGTATTTTCCAATAGTTTCCCATGGACAGATGTAGTAGGACAGGAAATCAATACTGACTTGACCAGAAGGGGGGGCTGGAGTATTTAACTTTCAGGAGGATACTTGGGAGCAGTGACAGAGGGGCAATGGCATACAGGAACCTCCCTGACCACTGGGAAGAGAAGACATCTGTCTTTGAAGCTGAGTAGGAGGACTCCTGCTGCAAAACCATGGAAGTTGGTGGTTTTCTGCGGAAGCAAAAAAGTCTACTTGTGGAGTTCCCCACTGACGCCTTATGTCTTTAAGACTTGTTTATTTATAGTCCATTATTGAGAGTCCACCAAGGATTTGCTTAGGGAGTCCACAAGAACATTCTCCTGTGAGAAAATGTATGCAGCTGTCAGTGTCATGCCCATTTGTGTGGTAAGGTGTCATACCTCCTCTGCCAGCCTGCACAGTGGGTAAGGTCTTGTGCCTCACTGCTTGTTTAAATATTAAATAACCATTGTATTTACTGGTGTACACTAGTAAGCCCGACTTCCACAGATGGCAGAATATCTGCAATGCTTGCAGATGGGTTCTCATTTCTTTCATGACAGGTGAAGGCCATTTTCCCCACACTCTGTGGTGATCCTGTCCAAGGTCCATCCAAAGCATCTTGGTTGTGTGGGGCTGAGGTAAAAGGAAAGCCCAGGTTGAACATGACCTCTCTCGCCCCCACCAGAGCAGCTCCTTCTTGAGTCAAGTTAACAGGAAGATTAGGGTATCCAGAGGATGGGAATATTGGGATCAGACTGATTTCAGATACCATTGAATTTTCCAAATATGTAGTCTGGCTGGAGACATCACTGGAATGGCAGCTGTAAAAAACCCAAAGCCCTCAGCATCTCCTTTGTTGTTGAGTAAGACGCCAGGTAGAGGTTTCTGAAAAAGGTGGTCAGAC
Source organism: Protopterus annectens (assembly GCF_019279795.1). Classification (NCBI taxonomy): domain Eukaryota; kingdom Metazoa; phylum Chordata; order Ceratodontiformes; family Protopteridae; genus Protopterus; species Protopterus annectens. Next base: position 800,832,036 of record NC_056747.1, on the reverse strand, counting down.
TGAGAATTTTCTCCTGATAAAGGAAATCAAGCATTTTGTAAAAACTCTTGGTGCTGCAGAAAGTCCAAAAGGCAAAGCAGTAAACTGAAAATGTGATAAGCCAGAGAAAACTTGGTGGAAATTCCTGCAAGAAGGTCTAATAGTGATGTAGAGGTAGATATTCTTCAGTTTTAGTGATAAAAGTAAAACCTGAAGAATGAAAGACAGAAGGGTATGCAGACAGAGCATCGTTAAGTGGGCACCTTTAAAAAAGTGTTTAGCAGAAAGATCCAGAATGGATCGCCCATGTCCTTCCTGGGCGCCAGAAAGATTTTGGAATATAACTTTTCCTATGACTGTGGCATTCTTTCTATGGTGCTTTGATCTAGTAATTCCTACATGACAGGGCTGAGCAAAGGGAGAGAGTTTTATGGCAGCAGATGCTTTCCCATAACATAGCATAGCCTTCTTTGCAGGTAGTCAAAAACTCATTTATCTATGGTTATTTCCCAGAAAGGAAAGGATACAAAGTCTTTTTGAAACAGGGTAGAGGGATTGAAGAGTGGAGAGGTGTAGTTGACAAGGTAATCACAGGTTTTTGCCTCTGAAGGGAGGCCTCCCTGAAGAAGATTCCCTATTTGGCTTGTCCGAGAATCTCTTTCCAGATGTTTTTCTTTGTTTCTGAGTGGGCAGAGTGTCTCTCTTAAAGGAAATGGACTTAGCTGAGTAGTTCCTGTGGTATTTAGGGACTGTAGAAACTAAAATGTGCCTATAGTCCTGCATGTTCTTACCATGTTCTTATAAAGCTTTGAAGAGTTTTTCAGACTCGATTAAACAGGAGGTCTTTGTCTCGAGGATTTTAGATGTCAGGGATGGGCTGGGCTGTGCAACTAAGCATATCATCTAATGACAGAACCTGTGGCTGCAGCCCTGGAAGAAGCATCCACAGCATCATAAATAAATTTGATACTATGCCTAGCAATTTGAGATGTTTATGACAGTAAGGTCTGCATTTGTTGCTTACAATCTGCAGATTGTTGTTCTGACATGACCTTATTCAGAGACTGCAAGACGGACAGCAAAGTTTTACTCATCTGTGTCTGGTAGCTGATAGCTCTAAATGCAAGGGAGGTAGAACCGAAGACTTTCTTACCCCACCTATCCATAACCCTACTATTCCCAGTCAGTGGGGAGGGCATTAACACTGGACAGAAGTTTAGAAGGCTTGTCAGAGGATAGGGAAGCAGCAACCAGGTCAGCCATGGGGTTCTTATAGAGATAGTTCAGTTCATCAGGCATCTTGCAGAACTTGTTTGATCTTTTAGGTGCCAGAGGGAGAATCGGGAGTTGAAGATGTAGACTGAAAGGTGTCCTGATATGCATCTAATACTGGAGAGTGCTGGAGTACCCACTTCAAAAGAGGTACTACAGTCTCCTGGAAGTCTAAGATTTGTTTAGATTGCCATTCAAAATGTCTCATCATATTCTGGATGGTTTCCAGAAAGAAGGCCTCCTCAGTAGGGGAATCAGGGGAGAGGGAGTTCCATCCAGAGGAAAGCTATTCAGAGGAATGCATATGTGAGAAATAATCCAGGGAGTGATCAGAATCCAGATCTTGCTCCTCATCAGAGGAAAATTAATCTTGAGTGTGACTTTGTGGTGTAGACTCCAGCAGGTGTAACACAATGGAAGGAAGTTTCAGGGCCATGATTGCTTTAAATAAGGCCTAGGAGAAGTTTATCCATTCCTTTTCTTTGGAAGTTGTAGGGGAGGTCACATGCCTAGTTTTCTGCTTTTTTCTTTCTGGGTGTGACATCCGCCTGAACTAGTCTTGTAGGTTTGAAACCTTGACACACTGAGTACCAGGGACCTCTTCTCAGACAAGGATTTGAGGCACTCTGTATAGGCCGTCTGAGATGATGAGATATGGTTTGTCCAAGGTGTCTGCTGCCCACAAGACCTCAAGAGTCATACTGACTTCTAACAGGGTCTCCTTAGCCAGCAACTGAGACCGTATTTGATGGACTGCAGGTTCTGTAACCTCAGTGAATGCATCTGACTCGCAGATGTAATGTTGCAAATCATCTTTGTCATTTCAGTTTTTTTTCTTAGGTGGAAGGGCCATGATGGATGTAGGTGATTCCACCACTTTGGCTTGGTCCGGACGTTGTTTCAAGGAAAGTGTTCAGTAAGGAAAGCCTCAACCCATTGGTTTTAAGAATAAATGACTAACAGATGAAGCAGGTTTTATAGACATGTTCCAGGCCTAAACAAAAAAAGGCACTTAGTTTGCAAGTCCTTGTATGGATATGCCTACTGCACTCACACTTACTCCTCCTAGCTGACATCTAAGAAAAGTCATCTACATAATAAAAATACTTGAAAAAGGAAGGTTCTCCAATGGGGCTCTTATCTGAAACACAAAAAATGAAGCAAGAGTACCAATGACCAACAAAGATTAGTCTAACGGATGTACATGCTTTTGGCCTGGCATCAAGATAATCTGGGATACTCATGCGTACATCTACCTATACACCCAGATGCATATGAGCTGAGATCACGCATCAGATGTATGCCGTCAGGAAGGTAAAGCTTTGATACACTAAGCTGGATGTCAGAGGGCAAACACCCATATATTAAGAATACTGCAACAGTGATTTCAGTCAGGACATTAACCAATGCATCATTAGCACATATTATGAACTTTATTTCCTCTTTTGACTGCTAACTCAAATTTATGCACTGGTCATTCAAACCACCTAGCTATAAAGCAGCACAGGTTTCTACATTTGTCATATAGCATCTGTATACCATCTTTAATCCTTACATTCACAGAAACCCTTTATTGCCAGTCTAAAGAGGCTCTTTAAGAATTCAGATCAAGGCTTTCTCATAAACACCATTTGTTTCTGCCCCCAACTCTTCCATCCTGTGAGCACAACACTCTCTTTGATCCTTTTCAATAGTGCCACTGTATCTCTTCATTATGGCTTCCCCACAGATTTTTATTTGCATGCAATAACATTGATGACAGCCTTAAAAAAAAAAAAAAAAAAAAGACTTGCCAGGGCTTGGATACAACTGGGCACTTCTTGCTCTATATCCCAACCAATCAGGATAGTTTTCTTTTAAAACAAGACATCCAGGCCTGTTATTCCTATTACATTCTGGACTTCAACCTTCAGATCTAGTAATGTTTAGCAAACCTAAAAAATATGTTCCCATGTTCCTCTCTCTCCTTTGTCACAACTCCAACATTTTCCCCCAAGCCCGTGGAAACATTTTACAAAGACTGTGAGGTATAGCAATTTTTATATAGTCACTTCCATGAAAGAATTCAGAATTTTCTAGTTTTTGCTGCAACTCTAGTGGCCAGGCATCTATTAAACCACTGCTCATCAAATACTCATTCCCCAAGACTCCCTTCACAACTAATCATTTACCCTTTTGTCTCTTATAATTATCTATTAAGATCTTGTACATTCTAGATGGTAGCTTTCCCTCACTGGCACCATTTGCTGTAGCCTCAGTTAAAGTCTTTATCAACCTGTGTCGTTTCATTTTGCAGTCTCTTACTTTGTGCCTGATTCCTTTTCTCTACTACAATCAAATTCTAAAAATCTCAAAAGTTCTAGTATCCCAAATGTATTCTTGGCTTGCTCTCTGGGCATAAATTGGTATTTCAGTATATGCTCACCATATCTAGGGTCTCTATTAAGCATCCCCTACCTACCCATTATCTTCTCTCTCCTCAAATTTCCCTTGTCAGATACATATTTTCCTACAAGGGCCAACTGCTACGTTCCTTTCATTTCCTTAAGTTTCCTTAACTCAATCAAAGCAGTATAAGCATAATAGGCAGTTGCAGTCCGTTTCTGGGCTCAGGTACTTGCCACAGCCAATCTTTTACTCTGTTCCTTGACTTCTGCTTGAAGTACTACCAACTCCTTCTATTTGGGTAATTCCTATGCTGGAGTAAATAAAGTAGACTTACTTGAGTAGCACCAGGTTAAGTCTTTAGATCCAGTAGCTCAAGATCCCCCTACTCTACTGGCAACATTAATTTTTCAAATAAAAAAAAAAAAGTCTCCCAATATTTTTTTTTGTTTCTTATTTATCCAGTCCCACATCTTTTTAACCAGTTCCTTAAATTACGCCAGACTAATGTACAATATTAGCAGTACCAAGAACATCTTCACAGCTTGTACTGCATCTTTATTCATTAACCACAATTTCTCACTGTCTGACAAATTTGATTTTCCCTTCATCTCTTCTCACTTATCTCGCACTGCTAATGACACAACTTTCTTTAACAGTGTGGCTGAATACTTCATTCCATCATGTTCCAATAGACATAAATAACTTGGTACCAAATCAAACATGGGTAAGTAAAATAAAACTATTCCCTAGGTCTTGTTTTTATTTATTTTGTATCATGATAACCTCACATATACCCCAGGAACACAAATATTCTTGATATGTCTGCTTCTGAGTCTGCTGTATTCAGGACATATGGAAATGATATTTGCCTGCTTCCTGTACCAATTATACCCTGGCAGGGCTTATTCTCTACAGCCAAAGGTTCTAAAGTACGTAGCAAAAAGGACTGGAATAGAGGACATACAAATTCTTCTGAACACATTTTTTTTTCTTTTACACATCTTAGAAATATCCCTTTTCAGCACCAGACTCAAGAATGACAAAAAACCCACAACATCTCCTCGTTATGCTTATATCCACACCCACTTGCTGGAGGCTTGATTTAAACCTGAACGAGCAATTACACACTTTATTTTGACTTCTCACATGGCTTAGTTCTGTTTTTTTTTCACATCAATTACTGCTCTAATTTCCTCTTTTTTTTGCCTTTACATTGGACTTGCACTTTACCTTAATTCCTCTTCTTAATCAGTTTCAACTGTGTACTGATAACGCACTTGTTCTACAAACATCTACAGTTTTTGGTGAAGTCCTGTTTTACATAGGAGCCTGTCCCTTGTTTTATTATTTCTTGCATCACAAACTATTCCATATTAGCGAATGATACAGCTTGCCAGTCACTCTGATTCTGCTCTTCATCTCTGTAACATCTTACAAGGACCTTACTGTCTTGTAAACGACAATTACAATAATTATGGAATTCAAAGATAAAGCAATACATTTGTAAGGCTTAGGCTACTTTCTCAGCAATATGCAAGAGTGCAGCACAAAACACCTTTCAGGAGTCTTGATTAATCCATTTGCAGCAAGGAATACATCAAACATCAGAATCCAAAGCTTCCAGTTTTCTGATGCATTTTCACATAGTGAGGTACCATTAAGGGAATGAAGGTAGACCAGTGAAGGTCCTACTTGCAGGCTTTGGATATATGATGTGATACAGGGTCTGCTATTTTAGACCACTGCACCTCAGTGTCCACTGCAGCACTCTCATGTGCAGTGGGATATTTAGCAGCAGTGAAATGAAGGCACAGTTAAGCTGAAATTTTGCCGGAACTTATCACAGACTCTGGACTGAAGGGATAGTACTTAATCAACTAGAAGATATGACCGACAATGAAGTATCTGGACTACAACCAAAGAATGTGAACTGGGAAGTGGTCAGCTACAACTTCCAAAGGCCACTAATCCCCAGTGTGTGGAACACCTTGCTTAAGGACTTCCAGGTTGCAAAGCCTTAAATGAAACAGCAGCTGGGAGCCAGTCAAGAAATGGGAAAGATCTTGGCTCCCTGTAACTACCAGTAAACAGCTACTTAGAATATGCACTAAGTAAACAATTTTGGGAATGAGGTGAGACAGAATGGAAGCATCTGGAACAGGTAAAGAAATGCTCGAACCCACACTTGCAAGAACCTCATTGATGATCTTTAAGTTCCCAATACCAGAATATTATGAAGTCCTCTCCTCTGTATCCAACTGACCCCATCTGGTCCATCTGCAAAGTCCGGAGCCAACCCGTTGATCCCCAAATAAGTGAAAGTTTGTTATGAAGACATTACTGTGGTGGGGGAAGGAAAGGCCCAACATCCCCTTCCCCTGCCACAGCTGTGACTTTCACTACTGCTTGCCACATGCCACAAGCCTGTGCTTAATCACACATACCAACTCTACTACTGTGGACAAGCATCTCCAATAATGGAGCAGTCACGGACTCCTCCACCCTTAAGGTGAGCATTCAGATCATATATTTTCCCACCTCCTCAAGGCCAGCTTCTCAAGTGCTGAAGTTTGTAACTAACCCAGGTTATCTGAGTCAATGTCAGCACTCTATACATATGTGCAATGGAGCTGGTTGACTCCTCTGCAATCCTAATGTGTAGATAGTTATCTCTGGAGGTTCAGTCTTCTTTTGGATAGATAATGAAGGAGAAGGGACTTTGCAATCTTCCAGTATTGGGACAACATGATAATACAAATGTTTTCCACAGGTGTAAAGGACTATAGGCTGCTTAAATCCAAAAATAAAAATAAACCCCTTTGAATTTTTGGACTGGACTTGGGTAAAATCTTAAGTGTGGCTGGTCCGTTGGATGGTTATTTTTGGAAAAAAGTTGAGCATCTTCATCTTTTTTGTTGGACAGGGTAGGAATATTAGGCAAGGGAAGTCATAGTGGGATAATCAGAACCTGGAAAAGGATCTTGTATCCTCTGCACATTACTGTGCTCATCCACTTGTCTGTTGATGTATTTCCACACAGACCCTAACTACATCCAGAGTGGGACAGGTGGGCAAAGTCACAAGACTATGTCCACTAGTGGGAAGATAACAGCCTTTTGGAGTTTGCTGAAACCCCATTACCTTTGGGAATGCAAACTTCCTGGAAGCTTCCCAAGTTACCAGGTTTAAACCCACCTGTGCTCTTGGGGTTTCTGATGTAAAACACCTGGACATGTCTGGTACTGGTTCCTCTGCATCATCAAAAGAGATGTATTGCTATGGCTGAAATTTTACACACACAGCAGTGAGGATCTCATCCTTTTCCATATTTTCAAGGTGCACTTTCTCTGGACCACAGGCATGGATCTGCAAATGGGGAGTCCATAAAAAGCATTTATCTATCCACAGCTGCAGGGAGAGACTCCAAGGGGAAGTCAAGGTGTTGGTTTACTCTTGCACTTTGCTTTCTGGGTTTCGAGGGGGATCAAAAAGAAGAGAAATACACCCTGTTTTGCTACAGATGCCCAGGAGGGTGGTTCCAGAGTGTCTGTGGTCCCTCTGAACTACTGCTGAGTGACAGAATGGAAGGTCAAGGGCTAGGAAACAAGTTGCTAGAGCACGGAAGGTGTTGGTACTGGTGATCGAAGGGAATGGTATCAACAAAAAAAATTAAAGACACTGAGGGGATACCAACACAGGAGGCAATGTCACCAAGCCACAGTGCTGAAACTGATATCACAGTACGCTGCACTGACAAAGACCCCAAAATCAGAATTTGAAATACTGGGGATGAGCACATGATTCTTGTGACCTGTGCTGGTTGAAAAATCTATGGTAACAGTTAAGGAGAATGTGGAGACTTTGGTAATGGCAAAAAAAAAAGGGAAACAGCAAGGATTCCCTTGGTTCTACAGATGGAAGTGCAAGGAGAACCCTAACATTTTGTCTAAACCTTTAGCTAGGCCTCTACTAACCTGTCACAGTGAACTGCATAAAGGAACAAGGGGGGGTCCTACACAAAGGCTTCCTTGAGGTCTTGGAGTGGAAAGAAAAGTACAGTTTTGTACCTACCATAAATGTAGATGTCCGATAGATATGCAACTGCAGTCATAACATATGGGTTGTCCTGCCTCAGGCAGCCCTTGGTCGGCCGAATTCCAAAGTCTGGGTCCGGCGTCGGCTGGTGTCGCCTCCTCTCCGACGTCACAACGGCTGGAGTATATAGGCATCAGCCGACGCCATATTCTTCAGTGTTTCTTGCCCCAGATGCCAGGTGCCCTCCTAGGAAGGCTAAATTTGGTGAATGGATTAAATAATAATCCCAAACATGCACAACAGTAATAAACAGATACACCATAGGAAATACCCCCAGCTAATAGGAAAAGGGGTAGGGACCCAAAAGAAGGGTACAGAGGGGTAGGAGGGTGGGAAAATCCGACTGCAGTTGCATATCTATCGGACATCTACATTTATGGTAGGTACAAAACTGTACTATGTCCTTCAAGAATGCAACTGCAGTCATAACATATGGGTTGAATACCATAGCCAAGCTGGGGGTGGATGGAACTATGAGAAGGATGGTGTAGCTAAAATCCCCTGCAGGACTGCCGAAGCAAAGCCTGCTCGGGATCTGGAGTATAAAGGCAGATTGTAGTGCTTGGTAAATGTATGCACGGAGCTCCATGTAGCAGCCTCTAAAATGTCCTTTGTTGCCACTCCTCCAAGGAAAGCTGTGGAAGTGGCTATAGCTCTGGTGGAATGTGGCCTAATATTGGGTGGCACACCTTTTCCATGGTAAGAATAGCAGAATCTGATGCAGTGTCCAATCCATTTTGAAATTGTTTGTTTGGAGATTGCTTTTCCTTGTATTCCAGCAGCATAGGCTACAAACAGCTGGTCAGACATTCTGGTGGCTTTAGTTCTGTCCAAGTAGTAACGTAGTTGCCTGTGTATGTCCAAAGTATGCAGTAGTTTTTCCCCCTTATTTTGAGGATTGGGGAAGAAAGTAGGCAGGTGAAAAGCTTGATTTAGAGACACCCTGGAAATAACTTTTGGCATGAATGTAGGATTGGTTCTTAGAGAAACTCTGTCTTGATGAAAAATGAGGAAGGGAGGCACTGCCATGAGTGCCTGTATCTCCAAAACTCTTCTTGCAGATGTGACTGCCAATAAGACCACTGTTTTCCATGAAAGAAATTGCATTTCTGAAGTTGCTGCTGGCTCAAATGGAGGAAGAGTTAATTTCTCCAACACAAAATTGAGGTCCCATGCAGGTACTGGCTGTTTTCTGGGAGGTTTGATATTCTTTATCCCTCTTAGAAACTGTCTTAGCAGAGGATGAGAAAACACTGGAGGGTCACAGTTGTATTTAGCTGAGATTGCGGAGGCATGAATCTTTATTGAAGAGTACGAGAGTCCAGTATGAAACAGTTCTGCCAAGTATTCTAAAATCTAAGGTATACTCAGTGATGTTGTGCCCTGACCCCTGTTGGCATTCCAGATGCTGAATCTCCTCCACTTGGCTGAATAGGTTTTTCTGGTGGAAGGTCTGCGTGCTTCTAGCAAGATCTCTTGAACTGTTTTGGAAAGAGAGAGATGGAGAAGTCATGGTAGCCTCCAGGCTGTCAGATGCAATGTTTTCAGGTCTTGATGTACAGTCCTGTAATTGTGTTGCATTAGGAGCAGGGGCCATAGGGACAGAGGCCATGGTTTGGTCCGAGTTATGCTCAATAACAATGGGTACCAGTGTTGCCTTGGCCAGTCTGGAGCTATCAGAATGCCTGTTGGTTCTTCTGCTTTGATCTTCAGTATCACCTTGGTCAGCAGAGGCAGAGGAGGAAATGCATACATTTTTAGAGAATTCCAGCTGAAGGAGAGAGCATCCGTTTTCCAGGCTAGAGGATGGTGAGTCCTTGTGCAGAACTTTTCCAGGTGATGATTTAAGTGGGAAGCAAAAAGATCTACGTCCGGTCTTCCCCATGTCTCTGTCAGTTGAGAGAATATGTGAGGGTGCAGCATCCACTCATGTGGATCCATGAAATTTCTGCTCAGCTTGTCCGCCAGTACATTGTCCTTGCCTGGTACAAACTGGGATTGTAAATGTATCTTCAGGCTCAGGGATTTTTCCCAGAGAAGCATTGTTAGTCTGCAGAGGGGATAAGAATGAGTGCCTCCCTGCTTGTTTATGTACCACATGACAGAGGTGTTGTCTGTCCTTATTAACAAATGTCCCTGTTGTAGTGATTTTTCGAAAGTCTCGATTGCATGTATCACTGCCAACATCTCCTTTTGGTTTATGTGCAGATGTCTTTCCTTTGGCATCCATAGACCTTGAATGTATCTGCCCTCCATGTGTGCCCCCCATCCATGGTCTGAGGCGTCTGTTGTAATCATTTGACCTGCTTGAGGTCTGTTGAAAGGCATGCCTTTGTTTAGTTGACTGGCTTGAGCCCACCATAAAAATTCCTTTTGCAGGCATGGAATAAGTGGGATTACGTCCTCTAGGCTTTGGCTGTGTTGAGACCATAAGTTTTTTAAATACCATTGCAGCTTTCTCATATGAAGTCTTGCCAAAGGTATCAGAAGAATGCAAGATGCCATGAACCTTAGGGCCTGCAGGATTTTCCTTGCAGTCAGCTGGGAGAGTTTTGCTAGGCCTTTGAAGTACTCTGGTAAATGCTGCTGTTTTTCCTCTGTGAGGTAGGCCATTTGGTTTTCTGTGTCCAGTTTGGCTCCTAGGAAGATAATCTGTTGGGATGGCTGTAGTCTTGACTTCTGAATGTTGACTGTGTATCCCAAGGCCTGCAGTAGATGCATGACATAGTCCAAGTTTTCTTTTAAGGTTTGTTTGTTGTCTGCTTGTATGAGGCAGTCGTCTAAGTAAGGGTATATTTGAATCCCCTGTAGTATGCAGTGTGCCACTACTGATGCCAGGAATTTCGTGAACACTCTGGGCGCAGTAGATAAGCCAAACGGCAATGCTGAAAATTGATAATGCTCTGTCCCTGCAAGAAATCTGAGGTATCTTCTGCAACTGTGTCTTATTGGGACATGCAGGTATGCCTCCTTGAGGTCCAGAGTGACCAGCCAAGACCCCTTGCCCAACATGGGAAGGAGTTGCTGCAGCGTCAGCATTTTGAATTTTGGCACAATGAGAAAAGTATTTAGTGTTGACAAGTCCAGTATGGGTCTCCATTTGTTTTCTTTTCTTGGAACAAGGAACAGTCTTGAATAAAATCCCTGGCCTTGCTCCTGAAGAGGAACCCTTTCCATTGCTTTTATACTTAACAGCTTGGAAACTTGAGTGAGTGCCTCTGCCCTTTGATGATGTGGCAGGTTTGGCATGCCTTGTCTTATTGGTAATGTGTGGAAGTGGAATCTGTAACCCTTGTCTATTAAGTCCAGAATCCAGTTGTCCTTGGTTAAGATATGCCAGTTTTGTGAGAATAAGGATAACTTTCCGCCCAAAGGTGCTTCTCTTTGTGCCTTTGTAGGCGGTACGAAAGTCAAGTCATTGTGATTGTCCTTGTGGTGCAGCTGAACTGTCTGCGCCACTTCTTTGATTTGGAGGTTGCCATTGGCGGCCCCTGTAAGATCCTCGGTATTGACCTCTACCTCGGGCACGTCTGCTTTTTCCCCTTTGAAATTTGTCAGAGCCTGGGAAGGACCAATTCTTTGAGGGCCAGTTTCTGCTGAATCTGGGTGGCTGAACCTGAAGGAAATCCTTGACTGTCTGTACTGACTTAGCTTTTTCCTCTATGGATTTCAACACATCTTGTGCATTAGCACCAAAAAGCTTCTGTTTTTCCAGAGGTGCATCCAGTAACTTTACTTTAACATGGTCAGGCAAAGACTGATCTTTTAACCAAGCATGTCTACGTATCACAGCCCCTGTCATAGCTGCCCTACATGAAGCTTCCAGTGCATCATAACCACACTGAAGAAAATGGTTATTAACCTGCTGAGTGTTATGTATATGATCCTGCAATGCCTTTTTATCAATAGGCTCAGGAGAAGCTAACTTTTTCTGTAAATCATCCAGTAGAAAATCTTGGTACTGAAACATGTGGAAAAGGCAGTTAAGTGACCTCATGGCTAGGGTAGTAGAGGTCTAAACATTTTTACCCCATCTCTCCAGGGACCTTGCTTCCCTGTCCGCTAGTAGTGGGTTTATGGCAGAGGAGGTAGCCACTCCCTTGGGGCCCTGTGAAATAGTTTCTAGATCCACAGAGTGGGCCTTAAAAAGGTGCTTGTGAGTGTCAGGGACCCTATAATATCTGTCCGGCTTGACAGGAGCAGGAGGAAGAGAATCAGGGTTAGCACTGGAGTCAGAGAAAACATCATCCAATACATCCATAACTGGCGGAATAGCCAAAGGTCTGTGCTGGGGAAGCTTGAGGAAGGTATGAAGCCTTTTCCTGGAATCAGAGTATTCCTGACCCTGCCATTGAAAATGTTCCCTCATGGAATGCAGGACTTCACCAAATGAGAAATCCTCTGGAGAGGAGGCAGAGGGAATTGATTCCTCGGCATCAGAGTCCTCGTAGGCCTGGAAGGTTTCTTCTTGGGTATCAGAGATCAGAGTGCTCAGAATCCCCAGAGGCTTCATCCGAAGAGAGGTCGTCCGCCTGCTCAGTTCTGGACCTTTTCTCTGCAGGTGGCTGAGAACCCCTGTCCGGATGGGGCTGAGATCCCCTGATAAGGGAAATAAGATTTGCAGCAAGAGACATGATCTGCTTATCAGATGAAGGGGCCTGGGCAGCTGGCTTAGGATGGGCATTGGCCTGACTGGCGGCCTTAGCATGTGCAAAGGCCTTGATGGACATGGATACAGGAGGCCTAGCAGCCCCACGTGCTGGCGTAACCTTGTCCACAGAAATGGTGTCGGGTGGATCCAGAACTTCTGTATCCGGAGGAAATTCAACAACCGGCACCGGAGAGATCTCCAAGACCGAAGGTCATGTTAACGCTGTGTCGTCGGCCTGGAGCGGTTGATTACCCACTTCCGAAGGGACCGGAGCACTAGCGGAGGGTTTAGGAGTAGCATCGGTAGTGGACGCGGGCCGAGGATGTCGGTCCCGGTCCTTTCGTTTTTTAGCAGATTGGGTAGTCGGTTGATCCGACGGCATGATATACGCAAAAGATTCACCGAAAAAGTCCTCGGCAAATTCTGCCCGGCGCCTGAGAGTGCGCTTATTAAAGCAAGCACAGGCCGAGTCGTCGTGGTCTGGGCCCAGGCAAGGAAGGCAGAGAGAATGGAAGTCCTTATGAGGTATTTGTTTACCACAAGACAAACAATTATTAACTTTCTCAATTTGTTCTGACATCGGCTGAGGCAAGAAAAAATGTTCCCCAACGGGGTACTTAGCTTTTAGATGACTTCGGTAATGATAACACAGGAGCTGACCGACCGGCACTTGCGAACTGCTTCTGTTTCGGGCACCGTGCGGCAAGAAAGACTGAAGAAGATGGCGTCGGCCGATGCCTATATACCTCCAGCCGTTGTGATGTCGGAGAGGAGGCGACACCAGCCGACGCCAGACCCAGACTTTGGAATTCGGCCGACCGAGGGCTGCCTGAGGCAGGACAACCCATATGTTATGACTGCAGTTGCATTCGTGAAGGACATCAAGCCTGTCCAACTTTGGCACAAATACATGAGCAACTGTACATTTCAATGTGTCAGAAATTTTTCTGAATTTGTGCACCCATGTAAAGATGGAGACAGAGAGAGAGAGAGAGAGAGAGACAAAGCTGACAGCAAGGGTACGATTGTTGCCTTTTTTTAGAGGGGAAAAGCAAACTCTGTACTGACTCATTTCCTGGGGGGGGGTGGGTTGAAAGGTCAGGAGCCTGAAGGTTCACCAGTATATTTTACAACTTGAGGTTGCTTTGCTTCAAATAACTTTGTGAACTATTGCATGGGTTAATGGTAAACTCCCTCCAAAGCAATACACACACACACACACACACACACACACACACACACACACACACACACACACACACAGTGTGCCTGCATGGGTTATGAATACCCATCTTCTTACAGGCACAGTGATGAAATAATACAGTGAAAATGAAACCGGGTCTAGGCCCAAGTGAAAAAAAAAGTATTCCAAAAAATTGTTTTCACTTAAACAGTTGAACAATTCTGAAAAAAAAATATCAAAAAGACCTTTGGGGCCAATCTTTCTCAGAAATGTGACAATGAAGAGATAAATGAGCGTTTCAATGCACTATGGGTTTCAGTGTTTAAGCAGCCTAGAAAAGTTTTACTTTTTGAATGGGCCCAATACTTGGCACCTTTAGTTCGGCTGTTAGGAGACTAGACCTCCTCTTATCAGATACACAGTTACACTTCATCTTCCTTAAGGAAGGCTCGTCTATTTTGAATACCTTTGCAGAAGGCTTAGAAATTATCAACATGTAGATCAGTAATCACCTAAATCTCAACACCATGAAAAAGATCTTTCAGGACAATACACACTGCCCTAAAGCACTACCTGTCCAGTCTGAATACCTGCATTACTTATGGGGGAGATGGGCTGGAAATTTTGACAGAGTTGAGAAAGCTCAGTGTTGCCCTTAATGACAGACTGACACTCAAGGACCAAGTGTCACATACATGTAGGGTTAAAGTCACCATACTTTCATCTAAGCAATATGATCCAAAGAACCTGCTTCCATACCAAGATCTTTCAATGGCTGCTCTTGCCCTTTTTCCTGGCTAGCTTTCTGTGACTCCATTTACCAAACTCAGAACACGACTACAAAACTGTTGCAGAACCTGCTACTCAGGTATTTTCTGTTACTAAGACATCAAAAGCTAGTTCTGCAGGATCTGCTATGTTTAAAAGCTCAGCCACGGATCATCAACAAATGTCACACAGTAAGTACTCTTGCATGACCTGGTCATCTTTCCCTTAAAATAATTCCTGGTTTCTGACAGGCCACAACACTCAGGCTCTCTGGGGCTTCTGGAGGTTTTTAGAGCATGGTTTTAATCTAGTATCTCATCATTCTCTTAAAAGATGACCCTGCACTTCTAAAGTCTCCTGTCCCACAGTTGAGGAAGTCCCCCAAAACAGACTAGTTTAGAATGGTTTACAACAAACATTTACTGACTTTTTACCAACATTGTTTGGTTTATTTCCCAAACATATGCAGAGATTACATCTTTATGTCACAGCACCTCACTGCAATGTTCTTGGTGAACAAGCACAGGGACAATCCAGAACATGAATCATATCTGATATCTCAGCTAGAAAGGCCGAGGTAATCAGAGGATCTAAACTGAGGATCTAGCATGAGATGGGGATGATGCAGTTTCCTCCAGTGGGGGTTGACAAATTCCTAAGCAAGCTTTTAAGACATGGTTCCTGTAACAGCCAAGGACCCGACAGCCTGACACCACAGTTTTTTCAGTTACTAGAAAGGCATAGGGATAAGTTTTGGTCTTTCTTTTCTGTTTTATGGTCACATGTCAAATCATAGGGAATAGATTCTCAGTGTAGGGACAGTGAATGTCAATCACAAACCTCTCTTCTCTGCTGCACCAAGCCAAACATGGGTAGAACAACATTCTTCAAAGTAGTGAACAGGTCCGTCAATAGACTGATCAACTCCAGAAAACTGACTCCTGGATCTTCAGCTCCAGCAGCCTGCAACACATATGCCTCTGCTATGATATGACTAGCCAAGCAGGTGAAGCCTTTACAGCTCACTGCCATAAATTTATCATCATCAACACAGGGAAAGTACAAAAGTTTATCTACTTCTGCCACTAAAGCCTGTGTTTGTAAATCATGCCCCCCAAATGTATAAACATTCTTTAAATAATCTGTGTCCTCCAAGTTTATTTTTTGGAGGATGGTTCAGGATTTTATGATGCTCAGAAAACCAGTTAGTATTTGCCAAATTTTCATAACAGTTTAAGAGGTTTGAAATTGTCCTAGGTTCAAGACTCGCATATCTAAGCATGCAAATAAAAAATGGTCTTTACAAGCTTTAGATAGCAGAATTAGATCCTCTAAGTTTGCAATATGATATTAAATGCTCTTGATCTTTCCTCACATGGTATGCCAGAATTTTTTTTTTAATCTTTAGTTAAGTTGTTCAAATTTGAAATTACAGACCTTAGTTGTGGGATGCTAAAATGGACTTCTGTACTCAAATTTTGATCCAACAAGAATGGTGAAATCAAAACTTTCATTTCTTGACCTTACAAATCTAAATAACGAACCAAATATTTATGACCCCAAATCCTAAGCTGTAAAATATGATTATAAGAAAATAAGCCATTTGTCTACCTGTACATATAATGTCTAAAGGCTCTCATTCTAACTTACGCTCCTTAAAAGTGTAGTCACTGATAATGGTATTTTTACTGGGACAACTGTGGCTAGACTATAAGTGATCTACGCACTCAACTGCCTAGTAATAATCAATGAACTTTGTAACTCTTGTTTTAGTAACATTTACTAGCATTTTATTGAAATCTGCTCACAAACCCAAATAATCTAGAACCATCTGAAGAATGCTTACATCCAGTTTGTTAGTGATAATTTTTTTTCTGCGTTAGTTATCAGCACAAATGCTGTAAAGTAATAAAGTAGCAATATTTAAATCACAAAATATTAATGCCGAAGAGGTATGGCCCCTAGGCAGATTCATTAGGCAACCCTTGAGTTAAGGGATATACTTCAGAATGCCTACTTTTAAATTCAGACCATGACCTGCCTGTTAAAGTACATATCCAGAATATTGTTTGCTTAATATCCTGCTTTAGTGACATACAGAGATAAAAGTTTTGACTACGCCCTGGTCAACCAGAGTCTGATCAGCAGCTTGGGCACTTGACTGTGCAAGCTGGGGGCATGGCTGTACCCATCTTGGGGAGGATGCATGCACCTGAATGCACTTTGTGGTTCTTCTCTGGTGCAGGCTGTGGATACAAAAGGAGAAAGGGCTGTATTGGAGTCACTGCAGGAAGGGGTAGGAATGATATGCCAGCAAGCCCACTGTGCATCTCAACTTGGGAGAGATACTTGCGTGAATCAGAGACACAGGAGCAAAAGTACACATCACTGGAAGTATGACACTGACCCATGGTGCCTCACCTCATCAGCCCCAAACATGTGTCAGAGATAGTCGAGGGATGACCTAGTAAACAAAGAGGTCCCTAGCACCTGTGGTGTCACCCATAAGGGGCCAAAAACGCTGCAAAACAAAAAAGAGGAGCTGTTTACTAATTCCTAGCCTGACTACTTTAGGGTGATGTACACGATTACCCAAGTCAAGAGTTTGATGTTTGTCACATTTTCACTGTCTGCTACTTGGGTTACAGGTAACAGGGAATTGATTTATAACACAGAAGTGTTGACCAGTTTTTACTACACAGGTGATCTTTAGTTCCAGCTGGAGGAAGAGAGCACAGTGCCCCTTTGCCTACTTAGGATTGATTGCATGACCAAATAATGAGCTTGTTCATAAAGAGCTCTCTGTTAGGAGATACCACTTCTCCTTGAACAGTGGCGAAAATTATCCGTCTTCAAAGACTGCAAAAGTTTTGGATGAAATAAAAGGAAATCCTACAACAAGACTACTGGAATTGTCTACCACTACAATTGTCATGGCAATAAACAAATCTCAACAAAATGAAATTTACTCCAGAATCCCCTCTCAGAGCAAAAGGCACATTTTACCATCATCTCGGCTAACAATACTAAGATCGAACAAGTTTGTTAGGCTAAACTCCTAGCGGTTATTGATGCCTAGCTGAAATATGATTAACACATTAAGCACATAGCAAAAACACAACAGAAATTAGACTATTTGTATATAATAAAATCACTTCTCACTAATGAATCCAGAAAATGTGTTGCATCTGCTTACTTACTGCCTTTTCTACTCTGCTTCCCCCAATTTCAGTAACTTGCAAGCCATATTACTGGTAAATATAGTACAATGTTACAACAAAACCACCAGATTTGCTGCAAACAATTACTACCAGTCACACTATTGCCTAGCGGTGTCTGTCTGGGAAATTAATTGGCTAGAACAACCCTACTACTCATCATTACTGCAACTTGCTACTGTACACAAAATCTTGCATAAGCCAGATAACTGTCAAACCATAAAAATATCAAAACTATTTCCCTGAACAAATCTCTGCTCACTATAACAAAACCTTGCAATTCTGCAGGGCACCCCCTATACCCAAAAAAAATTAAAAAATGCGGAATTCCAAAAAAAAAAAAAGTATTGCTTGAGAGAAAAATGAATCTGCTGTTGCAACTCAGCAAAAAAGACCATCATAAAACCAATACATTTAATCTCTTATCTTTAAAGCAAACCCTGACTGTACTCCTTTCCTCACCTCTGACTTATCTTTACAATAATTTCCACCTAATCTCACCTACCTTTCTTCCTACTACCTTTCCAATGTAATTTTTCTCTACTGTTAGAACTACATTTTCTACAAAAAATATTCTATTACACCAAGGACCTATGTGGAGACTAATGCATTCCATAAAGTAAACTCACTACTACTTGTAAACTGCTTCTCTGTATAATATCTACTTTTTACATGTATGTGATTCATATGTTAAATGTGCATTCTTGCACTGTATACAATGTCAGACTTGTTTTTACTGAATCTCTTTTATGCACATTGTACTTATATAAATCTCAAATTTTAAACTTTCATGATTGCTTTAATAATTGTGCAATTTATGGAACTTTCCTCTCTGGGCCACCAATGAAAAGGGGTTCTTGCTAAAACCAGCCAGAGTATTTTCAACTTCCCTTTGTTTACTCAGGTAAAGGCTGGCAGAAGACAGACCTGTGACAGTGCCTGAACTCTGCAGCTACAAGCATCTCAAATTCCAGTACAATCCCCATATCAACTGTACAAATGAGACAGTAATGACCAGAAGTTAAAAGTAGCTACACCTGGATGGTCCACTGCACACTTCAACCAGGCTTCTACTTTCATGACCTCTCAAACAGTCTTGGAAGACAGAAATGGCTAACAGTGAAAAGTGTTCCACTCTGAAATGAAGAACCTCTACGAGGGAATCAGAATATATTTGTACATATTTTTGGCCCCTTTCTCACCACAAACATTAAACTTAAACCCATACTGGCCCATTCACCCCCCCCTTTGGTACCCTAGAATCTTGGAAAAGAGAAGTAAATGTTGATGATCTCGGCTATCATCCTACAGAGATTTTTTTAGATGCTCTTAACACCTCCCTGGTTATAAAATGCAGAAGACTACAGTTGCATCCTTCCACACATCTGTGATGCTGGCCTGAAGTGTTGCATGCTTTATGGCAAGCTGAAGCTCACCAGAAGTTCTTACTGCAGAAGCTGTCTTAATGGATTATCCCCCACAAACAGCATGCTTTCAGAAGGAGTCTTAAATCTCTACCATAGATGAACATGCCAGAGTTCACAGTTAATGTATATCCCTTTTCCAAGGCAGTTTCAAACACTGGCTGGGCTGCTAGCCAAACCCATGTCATTTGGGGTATGTGAAAACCCAGAACCTCTATGCAGTGGGCCAGCACAGAGAATACTTTTCCCCATGTTACAGCTACTCCCAGGGAATGCAGCCATGGCAGTATCCACTCTAGGGCTGTCACTTGGAGCTCCCTGATGAGGGTACCCGCAATAACTTAGCAATAACTTCTCATGTAGTGGAATACTTAAAGGTCTTTAGCAAAGAGAAAAAGAAACCACAAAATCACACAATGAAAATGGAGCCCACAGAAAGCGACCCAAATGAAGCTTCAAAGTAGACATGGACAATAATGTGCCAAAAGGAGGCCATCATGCCCCACGCCGCCAGCACCCACACATCCAGCTGTGGCACTTCCTAAACGGTCTCCATATGGAGCGAGTATTAAGTACCAGGTGTGTTCAATGAAGGTCTCAAGGGGCACAACAGTACAATGAAACCTTCTGTTCCCTCCTAAACAAAAAAGTGATGGGAATAGAACTGTAGCCTCATTCTGAAAGAGGAAAGCCTTCACAGTACTTTAGGAGTAGAGTATAGGTCTGCTTCAACAGGTCTGAAACTGAGCCCTTTTCTCAAAGGAAACAAGACAGCTTTAAGTTATGGTCGACTGTGATTATGTTAACCACTACTCCCTTGTGATTTTACTCCACGACAAGACAATGTATTAGAATTACAAATTATACAACACCAAAGAAAACTCCAAGCAACTGTCAGGCCTAGAACTTGAGTAAGTGCAGCTATCTTTTGGGTCACTTCCGCAGGAAAAAAGCCCATTCTGATGCTTATAGATCCTCCTTAGTCTAAAAGCAAGCTTTTTTTTGAAGGGAGTTGGTTTGGCCTGAAAGAAGAGGTGGAAGAGCCTGGAGAATGAAAAAGGTCCTCAGGAGCGGGTAAGGGCTTAATTCTTACTCAAGAGGAGATCACCAGGCCCCACTTTAAATAGGGCATCTAGAAAAGAACACAAGAGATCCACCTTGAATGATACTGTCAATCAAGCCATCCTACAAGGTACACTTCTCAGCCTACTCCATGCAGCTGATGCAACCACGCATAGGAGCCCACTAGAAAACCAGCAGCCATCGTCCTGACTGCCTCCTGTTCCTTAAGCCTTGGTGAGGACAGAAAGCATTTCCAAAGCCTAAAGCATCAGTAAGGGCCACATCCTGGAAAAGTGAAATTAACAGCTGACAATACTACACCACAGATATGAAAGCGAACAATTTTGTTTACCCTGTTCAAGGCTTTTGTCTCCCTGCTTTAAGCAAAATGCTGTTTGCAGGGTCCTGTGTTAGATATAGGAGTCTGCACCAAAATACCATATCTTACTAAATCATTCAATTGGAGATTTTTGTCACCTTTTGTTGACTGCGTCAGTTCCACTAGGACAGTGGCCTCTTCAGTGGAAACCTGACGTAGTACTGATACTGAATATGGGAAAATTCATCAGGTGGGATCTTCTCCTACTGTCCCACTACAGGGTGCCAAAGGCCTACTGCTGAGGTTTGTGGTCACTGATGATTGAATGCAACAATGTTGCTGTAGACCACATGGAGGAGAGTCTTGAGAAGAAAAAAAAAGTACAGTTTTGTACCTACCATAAATGTAGATGTTTGAGTGCTCATACAGCTGCAGTCATAACAGATGGGTTATCCTGCCGGCAGGCGGGTCCTCGGTCGGCCGAGTTCCAAAGTCTAGGTCCGGCGTCGGTTGTCGTCGCTTCCTCCCCGACGTCAGCGTGGCAGGGGTATAAAAGAGGCAGCCAATGCCATTTTCTTCAGTTTTTCTTGCCCCAGATGTCAGGTGCCCCCAGAAGGAAGGCAAACATAATGTTATGCAAAAATGCAATGTTGATAAATCAAAAAACAGTAGTTGCAAGCAAATACACCATAAAAGAGTACCCCAAAAGGTTATATGAAAAGGGTTTGTCATAAAGCCTGTCCTAAGAGGGGATGGAGGGAGGAAAACCTGGACTGCAGCTGTATGAGCACTCGAACATCTACATTTATGGTAGGTACAAAACTGTACTATGTTCATCGTGCATACAGCTGCAGTCATAACAGATGGGTAGAATCCCAAAGCTAAGTAAGGGTGGCAGGCACTAAGTGGAACTAGGAGGGGCTAGGATGCCCTGCAGGACTGCTGTGGCAAAGCCCGCTCTAGATTTAGAGCATAGTAGGAGGTGATAGTGCTTGAAGAAAGTGTGCACTGAACTCCAGGTGGCTGCTAACAAAATATCCTTGATAGGGACCCCCTGAGGAAGGCTGCAGAGGTACCTGTGGCTCTGGTGGAGTGGGATCTAATGCATGCAGGCACAGTTTTTCCATGAAATGAGTAACAAAAGCGTATGCAGTGGGCTATCCATTTTGAAATTGTCTGTTTGGAAATAGCCTTTCCTTGAGCACCTGCAGCATAGGACACAAAGAGTTGTTCAGATTTCCTGAATGGCTTTGTTCTGTCCAAATAATAATGAAGTTGTCTGTGAATGTCCAAGGAATGTAGTAGTCTTTCCCCTTTGTTTTGTGGATTAGGATAAAAGGTAGGTAAGTGGATAGTCTGATTCAAAGCCACACTGGATACTACCTTTAGCATAAAGGTAGGGTTGGTTCGTAAGGAAACACTGTCCTGATGGAAAATGATGAATGGTTGCACAGCCATGAGGGCCTGTAGCTCGAAAACCCTGCGAGCTGAGGTGATAGCCAGAAGAAAGGCTGTTTTCCATGACAAGTACTGTAACTCTGATGTAGAAAGCTGGCACGAAAGGAGGAAGGGTCAGCTTTTCCAATACGAAGTTGAGGTCTCAAGCAGGGACTGGTAGTTTCCTTGGGGGTTTTATATTCTTTGCCCCTCTGAGGAACTTGAGAGGATGAGAGAATAAAGGAGGATCTGTGTTGTATTGTGCAGAAATGGCTGAAGCATGGATCTTGATGGAGGAGAAGGAAAGTCCATTGTTTAACATCTCAGCTAGGTACTGTAAAATTTGAGGAATATTTATTACCCAAGGATTCTGTCCCATCTTTTGATTCCATACACAAAATCGTTTCCATTTAGCGGAGTAGGCCTTTCTAGTAGAAGGTTTTCTGGCCTCCAGGATGACATCCTGCACCTCCTTGGAGAGTAGAAACTGTTGGGAAATCAAGGAATTATCCATGCAGCTAGATTTAGGGTTTTGAGATGGCTGTGAAGAGTCTTGTAGCTGTGACAACAAAAGAGGGACTAGAGGTAGGATCCATGGTGGGGAATGTGTCAGGCTCTTCAGGAGCGGATACCAGTGTTGCCTTGGCCAGTCTGGAGCAATGAGAATCATTTTCGGCCTCTCTGCTCTGGCTTTTAATAGAACTTTGGGCAGCAGAGGAAGAGGCGGAAAGGCATAGACTGTCAATGTTGCCCAATTGAAGGAAAGTGCGTCCACTTTCCAGGCCTGTGGATGATAGGTCCTTGAACAAAATTTTTTCAACTGGCAATTTCTGTGGGTAGGAAAGAGATCCATGTCTGGCTGTCCCCATGCCCGAGTTATCTCTGTGAAAATTTGAGGATGCAACTTCCATTCATGTGGATCTGTCATATTTCTGCTTAGGTTGCCTGCCAGTGTGTTTGCCTTCCCTGGCAGGAATTGTGCTTGCAGTTGAATTTTCAATTCCAGTGCTGTGTTCCATAGGGTCATGGCTTGCCTGCACAGGGGGTATGAATGAGTTCCCCCCTGTTTGTTTACGTACCACATCACTGTGGTGTTGTCTGTCCTTATCAATAGCTGGCCTGGATGCAGTAGGTCTTTGAAGGTCATAATAGCCTTTTGCACGGCTAGCATTTCCTTTTGGTTGATGTGAAGGAGCTTCTCTTTTCGTGCCCATTTTCCCTGAATGCACTGATTTGTCATGTGTGCTCCCCATGCGTAGTC
The DNA here is from genome assembly GCF_019279795.1 of Protopterus annectens. Lineage (NCBI taxonomy): Eukaryota > Metazoa > Chordata > Ceratodontiformes > Protopteridae > Protopterus > Protopterus annectens. Next base: position 800,808,979 of record NC_056747.1, on the reverse strand, counting down.
TGAGGCATCTGTTGTGATGATTTGAGTTGCTTGAGGTACACAGAAAGGAAGACCTGTGTTTCTTTGGCAAGCTTGAGCCCACCACATAAATTCCTTTTGAAGGCATGGAATGAGTGGTATAATTGCTTCCAAGCTGTGGCTGTGCTGAGACCATATGTTTTTTAGGTACCATTGAAGTTTTCTCATATGCAGCTTTGCACATGGGATAAGTAGGATGCAAGATGCCATGAATCCCAGAGCCTGCAGGACTTTCCTTGCAGTTAGCCTGGTGTAAGTTGCCATTTTTCTGAAGTACTGAGACAGTTGCCCTTGCTTGTCTGGCGTGAGGTAGGCCATCTGGGTGGTTGTATCCAAGTTGGCACCCAGGAAAATTATTTGGTGAGAGGGTATCAGTTTTGATTTCTTTTTGTTGACTGTGTAACCCAGGAAGTTCAACAGTTTTATTACAAACGCCAGGTGCTGCAGTAGTATGTCCTTGCTGTCCGCTTGGATGAGGCAGTCGTCCAGATATGGGTAGATTTGTATCCCTTGTAGTCTGCAGTATGCGATTACTGATGCCAGGCATTTCGTAAACACTCTGGGCGCAGTAGATAAGCCAAAGGGCAATGCAGAGAATTGGTAATGGGTTGAACCTGCAAGAAATCTGAGGTATCTTCTGCAATCTTGTCTGATAGGGACATGCAGGTATGCCTCCTCGAGGTCCAATTACCAGCCAAGACTCCTTGCCAAGCATGGGAAGAAGCTGCTGTAATGTGAGCATCTTGAATTTTGGCACCTGTAGATATGTGTTTAGGGTGGATAGGTCTAAGATCGGTCTCCAATCTTTGTCTTTCCTTGGTACCAGGAATAGTCTGGAATAAAACCCTTGACCTTGTTCTTTTGCAGGTACCGCTTGAATTGCTTTCATGTCCATGAGAGCTGAAATTTGTTTTTGTGCCTCTGCCCTTTGGTTTTGTGGCAGGTTTGGCATGCCTCTCATTTTTGGAAGGGTACGAAAGTGGAACCTGTAGCCTCTGTCTATAATGTCCAGAATCCATTTGTCTTTTGTAACAATATGCCAATTTTTTGAGAATAGTGTCAGTTTTCCGCCCAAAGGTGCTGCCATTAAAGCTTTGCTTGGCAGGTGTAGGGGGAAGTCATTGTGTCTGTTTTCTGAAAGACTGTGATCTATCTTCTCCACCTCTTGGGGTTGGTGCTTGCCACTGTCTGGCTCTGAAAGATCCTTGAGGTTGCCCTCTACCCCTTGGACGCCTGTATCTGCCCCTTTGAGGTCTGTCCGTGGCTGGAAAGGACCAATTTTTTGAAGGCCAGTTTCTGCTGAAACGTGGAGGCTGTACCTGCAGGAAATCTTTCACTGTTTGCATTGATTTCACTTTTTCCTCCATTTTATTTAGCACCTCCTCTGCTTTAACACCAAACAATACATCTTTTTGAAGAGGTGCATCTAATAATTTAGCTTTGACATGATCTGGTAAGGTTTGCTCTTTGAGCCAAGAATGCCTACGTATATAACAGTCCCCGTAACAGCAGCTCTACATGAGGCCTCTAAAGCATCAAAACCACACTGCAAGGTATGTTTACCCACTTGTTCTGCACCATACAACAAATCCTGCAACTCTTTTAAATCTGGTTGTTCTGGTGGTGTCATTTTGCTTTTCAGCTGAGATATCAAAATCTGTTGATACTTTAACATATGGAACTGACAGTTTAATGCCCTCATGGTTAAACTGGCAGAGGTGTACACCTTTTTCCCCCACCTTTCTAAAGATCTGGAATCTCTCTCTGAAGGTAATGGGTGTTTAGCAGTAGAGGCCTTAATTCCCTTGGGACCCTGTGAAATAGTTTCTGGGTCAGCAGTATGGCTTTTATATAGGAACTGGTGAGAATCAGGAACCTGGTAATACCTGTCTGGTTTAACAAGAGCTGGAGGAAAAGAATCAGGGTTAAGGCTGGCTTCTGTGTACACATCATCCAATATATCTAAAACAGGAGGGATAGCCAGAGGCCTATGCTGGGGGAGCAGAAGAAATTCCCTGAGCCTTTTCTTGGAATCAGAGTAATCTTGGCCCTCCCAGTGAAAGTGTTCCCTCAATGTATGCAAGGTTTCCCCAAAAGAAAAGTCCTCAGGGGGGGAGACAGAGGGAATAGACTCCTCTGCATCAGAGTCTTCGAATGGAGAATAGGCCAAATCCTGGTCCTCAGATAGTTCTGAGGTAATAGAAGCTTGATCTGAGGAAGGGCAGTCTTCCTCTAATCTAGGCCTTTTGTCAGACGGGGGTTGAGAACCCCTGATAAGAGTAATCAAATCCTCAGCCATTTTAAGCATCTGCTTTTTAGGCATGGTGCCTTGAATGGGTGTCTGTGGAACCTGTTTTTTGGTTTTCATGGCTGTTTTAGATTTAGTGAAGGCTTTAATGGAGAAGGAGGAAGGCCTGAAGACCCCTTGAGAAATGGCAGGCCTGTCTAAATTCTGAGTTTCCCCACCAGGAGTGGCGTCGGTATCTGTAGTAGGAATGGGGGCCGAGGAGCCTGCGACCTCGGGTACTGAAGACACCGGTAATGCATTGTCATTGGTACTCAGGGGCTGCGTAGGCGCTGCGCTGAGTACCGGAGAACCGGTAGTCGGCCTTAGCGTGGTATCAGTAGGTGGTGCGGACCTCATATGCCGGTCCTTATCTTTGCGTTTTTTGCTCAAAACTGGAGTTGGCGTATCCGACGACATAATATAATTACATTTTTTGCCAAAAAAGTGAAGGGCGAACTCCGCCCGACGCTTAATAGTGCGTTTGTTAAATCTAGCACAAAAACGGCAGGCCGAGACGTCGTGGTCTGGGTCTAAGCAAGGTATACAGTAAGAGTGGAAATCCTTATGCGGTATTTGCTTCCCACATGAAATACAATTATTAACTTTGTCTGACATCGGTCTGAGGCAAGAAAAGTTTCCCCAACGGGGTACTTAGCTTTCAAGAAGACTTCGGCTGAAATACTTGCGTAAATCTCAGGAGCTGGCCGACCGGCACTTGCGAACCGCTTCTGCTTCGGGCACCGCGTGTCAAGAAAGACTGTAGAAATGGCGTCGGCTGCCTCTTTTATACCGCTGCCGCGCTGACGTCAGGGAGGAAGCGACACCGACGCCGGACCTAGACTTTGGAATTCGGCCGACCGAGGACCCGCCTGACGGCAGGATAACCCATCTGTTATGACTGCAGCTGTATGCACGATGAACATCAAGCTGTTTCTGTTGAAAATGGTGAAATAGAAGTCACATATCTGTCTCTTCAGGAGGTTTAGCTACTTCAGTCAATGTTGAAGATGGAGAATGAACCAGAAGGTTAAGCAATGCAGTGGTGTGTAACAGTTTGGCTGCTTGGAGATTAATGAACCAGTAGTGGAGACAAGAGAGAGAAGGAGAATGGTAGAGATGAAGAAGCATGTTTGACTGGTAGAGTACCTGGTTTTAAGGATGTGTCTCAACAGAAGGGCTGTAATCAATTGTGAAAGAGCATGCGGAAGAGCAAAATAAAGAAAATATATTAAAATGACTGTCTACAGCAGTAGCTGTAGGAAAAACAGGACAGCAGCAGACACAAAACAATGGAAGACATTCATCAGGAGAATGAGGAAAAAGGGCCAGCATTTGAAAGACCAGCAGTAGTAAGAATTAAACTGCAAAATGACTAAAAAGGCAGACGGGTATTTCACTTTGACAATATTATTAAATAAATAGAGCCTTAATGAATTCAGGGATTTAATCGCTTTGTGAAGTGCCTTTTGAAAATTTTTTGCTGGTAGAACAATTTGTCAACAAATTTGAAAAAATGTTTTAAGTCCATGAAATGAGTATGTTTAACTTAAATATGCAAGCAAAAAGAAAAATGTCAGTACCATTTAGAACTTCAGACATGGATGAAAATTAACTGAAAAATTACTTCACAAAAATATGTCAAAGTGCATGCAAACTGATGAATGAAAGAAAACTGGACTAGTGCTAATGCAGCACATATCCAATGTGATGGTGGCGAATGAAAAGAGAAGAACTCTCAATACAAGAGACAACACAAAGCATGTTTTCTGTAGTGATTTGTTACATCATATAAAAAATGTAAAAAAACAGTCAAAGTGGAGAATTTGGTCATTCGAAAATAATTTGCAGACTGAATTGCACAAGCTGTGGAGGATGAATATTTTTTGTTTGACTGCACTTTATTATAGCTGGAGAAGGAGTAAACAAAGTGAAAGGGAACAAATGAAAGAAACAGATCAAGGTGAAACGAAAGTTATGTACTTACCATAACAATATGTTGTCTAATTTTCATCTGGCTCAAAGTAAGGGTTGTCAGATTTGACGGGATTCAACCTTGGCACAGACATGAAAGCTTTTACAGTAACAAGGCACTCCATTCCCTTCCTTCAGATTAAGCTTGCTCTGAAAATACATCACTTTCTTTAATACAGAAACACTATACAGTTCACAGTGTGCACAGAAAAGGTAAATGACAACAGCCAACAACGCTGTACACAGGCAGGGTGTAAAGTGTATGCCACTCAATCATCTGGAAGCTATAGGTTTCAACTTGGAAGGGGATAGGAGGGAGGGAGGTTGAACAGGATGAAAAACAGACAACACAGAACCATCATTATGGTAATTACTTAACTTTTGTATTCAGTGTTGTCTGTTTTCGTCCAGTTCAATGTACGAGACAGATTACCAAGCTGTCTTTCTGGGTGGTATCAAGAAAGTATATTTCTGAGTATGGTGGAAATAAATAAGGAAGGTATGTCCGACTTGCAATAAGAAACAAATATATGAATTGTTGACCAAGTTGCTGATGCATATCCTCAATGGACATCCTCTTCGCAAAGGCCATTAAAGGAAGCTGAGCTTTTGGTTTAAATAGCAATATCAAATTCTTATTACAGAGGAAGAAAATGCAATCGGAAAATCATTGTGAAAGTGTTACTTTAGTGACAGCCTTCCACAACCTCTGTTTTAAGGAGACAAATATTGATCAGAGACTGAAATGTTTTGTTTTATGGAGGTACAACCTGAGTTGACAATGAACATCTAACATATGTAAAGTATACTCCCCTTTTGAGTACAATGGAAAAAAATACTGGTAGCTCTATAAAATGTTTTAAATTTGCTTCAGATGCTAGCTTCAGGAAAAAGGATGGGTTGATTCTCGGTGAAACTCTCTGTGGAAAATCAAATATGGCGACTTAGAAGACAGTGCCTGTAATTCAGAAATTCTTCTGGCTGAGGTAATTGCTATTAGAAAAAAACATCATCCAAGAACAAAATTTAAGGTTTGCAGAGTCCGCAGGCTCAAGTGGAGGTTAAGTCAAAGCTTGCAGCATAACAGCAATATCGAGGAAATGGATCTCTGATTGGTGGCTGTAAAAAAATGTCCTCCTTAAAAGTTTTAAGGATACCAAGAATGAAACACTGCAACTAGTATGGAAATTTGATATTGCTGCTATTTGTACTTGACAATAGAATAACTTGAACTTTATCAAAGAGATCCGTTAGACATTCTATAACAGATGGAATGGGAGTAGGTCTATTCCCTTAGAAGTACCCCAAGATGAAAATCTTCTCCACTTATTATGGTATGTTTTCATTGTAGACTGTTTCCGAGAGGCAGAAATAATTCTGACTACTGTTGTTGGAAGCCTGGCATCTCTGGACAGTTAAAACTGGAGAAACCATGTGGTTAGTTTCACTGACTTCTGGTCCAGAAGATGTGGTCTGGATGGGTGAGACAGAAAATCTGGATAATGATCCAACATCCATGTGGGATGCTTAAAGCAGAGGCCGTAGGAAGGGGAACCATGTTTGTCAGGGCCAGAAAGGAACAATGAGATCACCTTGGCCTTGCACTGTCTTCCTGTTTGAAAAATTTGTTCATTAAGGGTAGAAGAGGGAATGCATCCCTCAGTGACTGACCCTGTGAAGGATCATGGCAAAGTAACTGCTGCACTTGTTGAGACAGGAGACAGAGATAGCAGCATGGTTGTCCCCAGAGGCTGGAAATCATTGTTGCCACTGTTGGACTGACAGACCCACTTGTGAGGAACCAGGATGACCTTTCTCAACTTGTCTGCTAGCACACTGCTTGACCCTGGGATGTGTTTTCTGTCAGAAAGCATTGTGAAGACACTGTCCATTGCCAAACTCTCATAGTCTCTCGACAAGGGATAACAGTGGGTTCCTCATTGTTTGTTGATGTACCATACTACCATCATATTGTCCATCTGCATGGAGATCACACGCGTGGGGAAGGCATCCTGAAAAGCTTGCATGACACTGATGTGAAGGTTGGCTTCTTGTCTGTGACCACGTACCTTGGACCATCCTCCCTTTGAAATGCCCCTCCCCCCTCTAGAAGGGAACAATCTGAGGTTGCTACTGCTGCCAGTGAATCCAGGTGAAATCGGTGTCCTCCAACAACTAAACAGGATATGCACCATGCCATATGTTGTTTGCAAATTCATGTGATATATATGTTGTCATTCACAGGGTTAATATCTAGGACCACTGAATCACTCGTGATATCGGGCCACTGGTACTATTAGGATTGACAAAGTCATAAATCCCAGCTGGAGTAGGAGCCTTACCGAGGGATGTGAGTGATGAACTTGAGTTGCCACTAGATGAAGGAACAGATTATGTGTTATGGAAGGATTACTAGCTTCAAATATGTGTTGATGACATTCTGTAAATTTTGTTTGTTGTGCAGATTGTAAATGGATTTTTTGGAGGTTTACTGTAATGCCTAATAACAGTAACAGTTGGGGCACCAAATCCAGTTTGTGCTTGAGAAGATGCTCTAAGGTAGCAGTTAGGAGCCAATTGTCCAGAGAGGGAAAAACTTAGATCCCAAGCAGATGCACCACTGCCATTATTCTGGTGAACACCTGGGGGCTGTGGCGAGACCAATAGGTATGGCTCTGAATTGACAATGATAGAGTCCCAGCTGAAAGTGAAGAAATCTCCCAAATAGTTTGTCTATTTTTACATGATAGTGTCTTTGATATCTACAGAGCATATTCAATCATCCTTCCTCCTCAACAGAGGGAGAATGGAGTGTATAGTGTCCATCCGGAATGTAGTCTGGTTTACAAACTGATTGAGATGGCTTGGATCCGAAATTGTTCTTAAGTCCCCTATCTTTTTTGGCGCTAAAAAGAATCTTCAATAGGCTCCAGACTAACTGATCTCAGGAAACTGTCTGGATGAGTCTTTTCTAGCAGTGTGCAGATTTATAATGCTATCTCCCACTAACTGGGTGGAACATCTGGGATCTTTTTCTTGTTGTGGGGTGAAACAGAAAATGGAATGGAGTAACCTCTGGATATTACCTTTAACACCCAAGAATTTGTTTTAATGTTTTGCCAGGCTAGTAGGTGTAAAGATAAAAGTTCCCTGACTGGCTCCAGAGTGCAACAGTTGGCCAACCCTTCAGGGATGCTGGAAGGGCTTTTTGAAAAATGAACTATAAAAAGTCCTTATTATGTGGTCTGCCTCATCTCCTCAGGCAATGTCCACTGGAGTTGCCTCCTCCTCTGCCATGAGGAGGCCTGTCAATAGGAAGGTCTTGGTAAGGACTTTGACTTCCGAAACTATCTTTTTACCTGACCTCTGATTCCTGGAAAAGTATCTTTTTTGAGGAGTGGAAAAATGTATGCCAACTACAGAGAGTCTTACCATCTTACTGGTTCTTAGTTAATGCGTCTTTGAATCCAAAAAGTGTTGAATCACCATATGGGGCATTAATAAAAGACACCCTGAAACTTTCCATGTCACAAAGATGTATCCAGGCATGGCGCCGCAGAGTGATGATGGTATTTGCTGCTCTTGCAGCACCCTCAGTTGCACTGAATAACAGATGCATGGTAACATTAGAAGTTGACAAGGGTGGTCAGCTGGGAGTCAACTGCCTTTTGGACATCCGCAGGCAAGTTACCAGAGAGTGATTTAGAGTTCCTTGACTAAACCGCTCAGAAATCTTGTCACAGGACCCAAGTGCAAATGTCACTGATGCACAAGTCCATTTTCCAAATCTGTTAATCACCCTGGATTCCAAGTTCGGGTGAGGAAGAGATGAGCTTTCTTATGAAAGTTCCTTCTTGGCTGCTGCTACCACTAAAGCATCTATCAGAGGACCTTTGCTCCAATGTGGTCTTCAAGGGTTTGCAAAATCCTATCTATTTTCACTGGGATACATTCCACCACATTAGGATCCTTCCATACCTATTGTGCCATGAGGTCAATGGCAGGTACTATTCAGGATGAAAACAGGATGAAGATGGGCCAGAACTAAAAGCTTCCAACAACACAGACTCGTCTGGAGAAGGATTGTGGGTGGTCCACCCCCTTTGTTTCATGAATTCTAGGATTTCGCCAAAGATGATATCTTCAGAGGGAAATCAGGGGGGGCCTTCACGTTCCTCCAAATCTGTGTCTTCTATGACTAGCATTGAGTCTATGTGCTTTGTTTGCATGCCTGTTTCCAATTAATCAATTTTAGTTGGGAATCAGGCGGTTTGGAATGAGACTGGGAGCTGATATAGCAAATGGCCCAGACAGCTTGTGGTTCTGACTGTCCCTGTCTGACAGGAAGAGGAGAGGAAACTAGATACTGCTGGGGTTTGGGTGATGCTAAATTGGCTGAAGGCATCTTCTATTCAGGTAAGTCAAGGAACCTGTGAAAAGCTTGGAAGGCTGAAGCTGCAGTCGGTTCTAAGAACCTGCTCTCAGCCAAGGATGAAGCAGATTTCTCTGCTCTGATCCACTTTGACTCTGAAGCTGACCTTTGATCCAAGCTGTCGAGAGCCAATGTACGAAGGGGTAAAGTACAGTTGTGTACCTACCATAAATGTAGATGTTAGAGTGTATTCACTGTTGCAGTCATTACAATTGGGTTATCCTGCTGGCAGGTTACCCGCAGTCAGCCTGAGTTCCAAAGTCTAGGTCTGGCATCGGTTACTGTCACCTCCTCCTTGACGTCAGTGTGCCAGGGGTATAAAAGATGCAGCCGATGCCATTTTCTTCAGTTTTTCTTGCCCCAGATGTCAGGTGCCCCTAAATGGTAGGCTAAATAATGCCAATAAGCATGCATACAGAAAAAACAACTTTTCCTTCATCTACAAGCAAATACACCACATAGGTTGTATAGAATAGAGAAGTACAGACAAGTCCCAGCAAGGAAAAGGGGGATGGTGGGAGGGTAACCTGGACTGCAACAGTGAATACACTCGAACATCTACATTTATAGTACGTACATAACTGTACTATGTTCATGGTGTTTCACTGATGCAGTCATTACAATTGGGTTGAATCCAAAAGCTAAGGTTGGAAGGCTGGTGCTAAATAGGATTAGGACAGGCTATCAGGCCCTGTAGAACTGCAGTGGCAAAGCCTGCCCTGGAATTAGAGTAGAGAGGTAAGTGATAGTGATTTGTAAAAGTATGCACTGAACTCCAAGTTGCAGCCTCTAAGATATCTTTGGTTGGTACTCCTCTGAGGAAGGCTGCTGAAGTGGCTGCTGCTCTGGTTGAATGTGGCCTAATACCCTTAGGCACTGATTTACCATGCTGTGAATAGCAGAAACGAATGCAGTGGCCTATCCACTTTGAAATAGTCTGTTTTGAGATAGTCTTTCCTTGTGATCGTGCAGTATATGCCACTAGAAGTTGTTCAGTCTTTCTGAAAGCTTTGGTTCTGTCCAAGTAGAAGCGCAGCTGTCTGTGAATGTCCAAAGAATGCAGAAGTCTCTCACCCTTATTCTGTGGGTTTGGGTAAAAGGTAGGCAAATGGATTGTTTGGTTAAGGGCCACACTGGTCACTACCTTAGGCATAAATGTAGGGTTTGTCCTCAGAGAAACCCTGTCATGATGGAAAATGATAAAAGGTTCCACAGCCATGAGTGCCTGCAACTCTGAGACTCGTCTAGTGGAGGTTATTGCTAGTAGCAGAGCTGTTTTCCAGGATAAGAATTTTATATCAGCTGCAGAGGCTGGCTCAAACAGAGGCAGTGTGAGTTTTTCCAAGACATAGTTGAGGTCCCATGCAGGTATTGGGGCTCTTCTTGGAGGTCTTATGTTTTTGGCCCCTCTGAGGTACTGCCTTAGTAATGGATGCGAAAAAATAGGTGGTTCTGTATTGTAATGAGCTGAAATGGCAGAGGCATGAATTGTAATTGATGAAAAGGAAAGGCCTTTATCCAGCATCTCAGTTAAGTATTGCAAAATCTGAGGAATATTTGGAACAATCGTGTCAATACCTTGTGCCTGGTTCCAAGCACAGAATCTCTTCCATTTTTCTGCATAAGATTTTCTGGTGCTAGGCCTCCTGGCTTCCAAAATAACACCCATCACTGCTTTAGAGAGAGTTGTGTTTTGAATGGCTACATTATCCGCCATGCTGCCAGGTTTAAGGTCCTGAGTTGGCTGTGCAGTACCTGACTGTCTTGTTGGGTCAATAAGTGAAGAATTTGAGGTAATGTCCAAGCTGGACATTGAGACAAGCTCTTTAGGATTGGGTACCAGTGCTGGCGGGGCCAGTCTGGGGCAATCAGTATAATTTTTGGCTTCTCTTGTCTGACCTGGATGAGTACCTTGGGGAGGAGAGATAGAGGAAAGGCATATACTGTTAGGTTTTTCCAGATGAAGGACAAGAGCATCCACTTTCCATGCTTGCTTGTGATAAGTCCTTATGCAGAACCTCTGTAGTTGGCAGTTGTGAGGGGAGGCAAATAGGTCTATGTCCGGGCATCCCCGGTTCTTTGTTATCATGCTGAAGACTTGTGGATCCAATTTCCACTCGTGGGGATCCATTAGGTTTCTGCTTAGTTCATCTGCCAGAGTATTTAACCTTCCTGGCAGGAATTGTGCTTGCAGATGTACTTGGTAAGTCAATGCTGTGTCCCACAAGTTCAATGCTAGTCTGCAGAGGGGGTAGGAATGTGTGCCCCCCCACACTTGTTTATGTACCACATGACTGTAGTATTGTCCGTCTTTATCAGTAGTTGTCCTGGATGAAGTAGATAATTGAAGGCTGTCAGTGCATTCTGTACAGCTAGCATCTCTTTTTGATTGACATGTAGATGCATTTGACTTGTGGACCATGTGCCCTGAATACATCTTCCTGCTATATGGGCCCCCCGGGCATAATCCTGATGCATCTGTTGTAAATGTCTGCTTGGCTGTGGGTATGGTGAATGGCTGTCCCGTGTTGAGGTGACAGGCTTTTGCCCACCATCGAAACTCCTGTTGCAGGCAGGGAATGAGGGTTATTATTGTTTCCAGGCTGTTGCAATGTTGAGTCCAAACACTTTTTAGATACCATTGAAGTTTCCTCATATGCAGTCTTGCATATGGAATTAGTAGAATGCAGGATGCCATGAGCCCAAAGCCTGCAGAATTTTTCTTGCAGATAACTGGGTCTTTGTTGCCAACATTTTGAAATAAGTAGTCAGTTGTCTGTGTTTGTCTGGCGTGAGATAAGCCGTCTGGGCAGTTGTATTTAAGCTTGCACCCAGGAATATTATCTCTTGAGAGTGTACGAAGTTTGATTTCTTTTGTTTACTGTGTACCTTAGACCTGTTAGTAACCTTTTTACAAATGCCAGATGCTGTAGTAGTGTCTCCTTGTTCTCTGCTCGAATAAGGCAGTCGTCCAAGTAAGGATATATTTGTATTCCTCTGTCTGCAAAATGCAATCACTGGTGCCAGGCATTTTGTGAAGACCCTGGGCGCAGTAGATAAGCCAAAGGGCAGTGCAGAGAATTGGTAGTGCATTGAGCCAGCTATAAATCTGAGGTATCTTCTGCATGATTGTCTGATTGGGACATGCAGGTATGCCTCTTTTAGGTCTAAAGTCACAAGCCAAGCCTTCTTGCCCAGCATGGGCAGAAGCTGCTGCAGAGTTAACATTTTGAATTTGGGAATATCCAGGAATGCGTTTAGGATAGACAGGTCCAGTATTGGTCTCGAGGCTTTGTCTTTTTTGGGTACCAAGAATAGCCTTGAGTAAAATCCTAGTCCCTTTTCTTGCTGTGGTACTTCTTGAATGGCTCTCATGTCCATGAAGGATGAAACTTGTTTTTGGCAGGGTGTGAAAGTGGAACCTGTAGCCTTGAGATACGATATTTAAAACCCCTTTGTCCTGGGTGATCATGTGCCAATTTTGTGAAAAAAGTGCTAGTTTTCCCCCCAAAGGAGCTGCCAGAAGTTAAGTGCTTGGTGTTGTCAGGGGAAAATCATTGAGACTGTTTCCTGTATGGCTGTGATTTTTCCTCTTCACTTTTGGAGGTAGAAGCACCCCATTGTTTAGGCCTGTATGAGCCTTGGGTCTGTGATCTGCCCCTGGGGCGTCTGTATCTGCCTCTTTGTGGCCTGTCTGCCACTGGAAAGGACCAATTCTTTGTAGGTCAGTTCCTGCTAAATCTGGGAGGCTGTACCTGTAAGAAATCCTTCACTGTTTGCATAGATTTAGCTTTGTCCTCCATTTTCTTCAGCACTTCTGCTTTAACACCAAACAAGGTGTCATGTTGTAATGAAGCATCTAATAGTTTTGCTTTAACATGATCAGGCAGATTCTGTTCTTTTAACCAAGCATGCCTCCTAAAGGCAGAACCTGTAACTGCGGCCCTGCAGGAGGCCTATAGAGAATCAAAACCACATTGCAAAGTACGCTTTCCCACTTGTTCAGCTGAATGTAATAAATCCTGCATTTCTTTGTTTTCTGCACATTCTGAGTTTGTCAACATTTTCTGTTTAAGCAGTGACATAAGATATTGCTGATATTTAAGCATGTGAAACTGACAATTTAAAGCTCTTACAGCCAAGGTAGCAGAAGTATAAATCTTTTTCCCCCATCTGTCCGGGGCCCTTGAATCCTATCAGAGGGGATAGGGTTTTTTTGCAGTGGAAGCCTTGACCCCCTTGGGACCCTGAGAAATAGTTTCTGAGTCAGCAGCAGGGTTTTTGTAAAGAAATGCATGTGAATCTGGAACTCTGTAGTATCTGTCTGGCTTAACAGAAGATAGTGGTAAAGAGTCAGGAGGATAGACCGGACTCTGTAAAAACATCATCTACAATGTCTAAAACAGGAGGAATAGCAAGGGGCCTGTGCTGGGGTAATAAAATTAAGTCTCTGAGCCTTTTCTTGGATTCTGAGTAATCTTGACTCTCCCAATGGAAATGCTCCCTCAAAGTATGCAGGGTCTCACCAAAAGAAAAATCCTCAGGAGGAGAGGCTGAAGGGATAGATTCTTCAGCATCAGAATCCTCATAGGGAGGAAGGTATATTCATGTTCAGAAGAGGAATCATAGGAAATGGAAACCTGATCTGAAGATTCATACTCTATCTTTTGCCTAGGCCTTTTATCAGGAGGGGGATGGGAACCCATGATCAAAGTAATTAGGTCTTCGGCCATTTTAAGCATCTGTTTTTTAGGCATGGAGGCCTTGTCCAGGAGAATGCTGTACTTGTTTCTTCGTCTTTAGAGCTGCTTTAGTCTTTGCCTTTGAAGTTGAAGTTGGCTTTACATACAACTGTGTAGGCCTGAAAACACCCACAGAAGCAGATGCCTGCCTCAGCAGCTCAGGACCCATCTGAGGGAATAGTTTCCGTGTGTCCAATACCTTGAGTTTCCAGTGGCCTAGCTGGCTCCACGTGGGAGTCAGAAGCGGCCTGTGGCTATGAGGTAGCGGGCGTCAGGGGCTGCAAAAGCGCCTCACTGAGAACCGGCAACAGGCCTAGCGGAAGCCTCGTCATTGGTTTTGGACCTCGGATGCCTGCCCTTTTCTTTTTCTTTGCGCTTTTTATAAACTCCGGTAGTCGGCTGTTCCGACAGCATTATATAATTGAATCTTCGGCCAAAGTAATGAAATGCAAAATCATACAGACGCTTAATAGTGCGTTGGTTAAATCTAGCACAAAACCGACAACTAGCAACGTTGTGGTCAGGGCCTAGGCAAGAAATACAGTAAGAATGAAAATCCTTATGAGGTATTTGCTTCCCAAAAGAAATACAATTATTAACTTTTTCTGACATCGGTCTGTAGCAAGAAAAAACGTTTTCTCAACGGGGTACTTAGCTTTAATGAAGACTTCGGATCTGAAATTCGAATTTGAAAATATCAGGAGTTGGCCGACCGGCACTTGCGAACTGCTTTTGCTTTGGGCACCGTGCGGCAAGAAAAACTGAAGAAAATGGTGTCGGCTGCATCTTTCATACCCCTGGCGAACTGACGTCAGGGAGGAGGCGACAGCAACCAACATGGGCCTAGACTTTGGAACCCGGGCTGACTGCGGGTAGCCTGCCAGCAGGATAATCCAATTGTAATGACTGCAACAGTGAAACATGATGAACATCCGCAGTGTCGATCCATCCCCTCTGGCCTCGGCACCAATGCTTCAGCTTACAGTCCTCTCTCGAACCAACAATCACAGAGCCGAAAGGAATGTAGTCTGTGTCGAAGTGTCAAGGACTGTTGACACCGATGAAGATGCCGCAGTACAAGTCGGAACCAGGGAAACCAGTGTTGAGATGGGATGAACCAGTATCAGAGGAAAACAATGGTGGGTAAGTTGGGCTGATACTTTGTGGTCTTGCAAATGATGCCACCAAGAGAACCCCAGTTGAATCTACATCTCTAGGAACTTCTGGATCATCCAAACATCATCTTATTATCATTGAAAGACAGTGAAGAACAAAGCCACAAACAAACTAAAGAAAGCAAAAGCAGTGCAATCGTTCTCAAAATTAGAAGCAACACGAAGAGTCTGCCAAAAATAAAAACTTCAGTTTTATTCAAAAATAAAATAAATACGTAAGCACTTTAGTTTAGGCAGTGTAAACTTCATCAGACCCGAAGTTTTTATCTTTGGCGGACTCTTGGTGCTGCTTCTAGTTTTGAGGTCAGTTGCATCATCTTATTATGTTATGCTCTGAGATGGCCTACAGGATGAAGCCACTGAAGGTGGACAGGAATAGCGCTTCTCCTGCAGTAATGGGGATTGCAGTATTGCGCTTGATGGTTCAGGTGAAAATTGGGCTCTAGAAGTGACAGATCAGAAGCAAAAGGCAGTTATGTTCCAATGTATGTGCTGCTTTAGGTTTGTGACTGATCAAAACCGTCAAATCTGGAGACCTTTTTCGTGAGATAACTTTTTTCTCCAGAAGATTTCTTATTGTGTCTGTCAGAGTCGGGGGGAGATCGTTATGGTTTCCTTGACCTTTTGATTGAACTTTGTCAGCTTTCTTAACAGAAGCATAATTAGGTCCAGTATGTCCCCATCTGTGGGGGATGCAAACCTTTTGCTATTAATTTCTCTCTCCTTGCTTGTAAGGCTCTTGAACTAAAGGGTTTGCATGACTGGTAGTCTACATCTAAGTGGGAAGTGCCCAAACAGTAAACACACTACTTGTGGATCTTGTAGTGGCAACTTGTGCCTGCACTCAGTAGACTTCTTAAAGCTTTGGGACTTCACCATTAATGTACTGATACTATTCACAATGCCTATCACACTCAATATAATTTTAAACTATATTGGATTATATTTTATAAACATTTTTAAACCAGAGTTTTTCATGAACTACACTTTGAAATCACATCAAGCTACTAGTTTTAAACACTAACCTATTTCAGCTATTTCTCTTCTGTAGACTTAAATATACAAATCACTATATGCTAACCATATATTGAGAACATCTTTATTATAAAATCCTATAAAAAAAGCTGCACTACTGACAATGTTGTAAATATGTAGAAAATGCTCTTTTACACTACATATATTAGACAGCAAATCTCTTGCTGAGGGAAGGAAAGAGAAATTGCAATGCAACAAAAATTATATTGAAATCCAAAGAAGAGCCCTTTTGCATGCACGTCTAACAGCTTCAGGCTACAGCTGAGATCTGAATGTAAGGAGTGGAGTGCAGGGAATTATGGGTAGGGGAGGAGTCAGAGCTCTGGTACCGTAAAAGTTTCCAAGCCAATGCTGAGGTCCGATCTCATCAGATCTGACAACCCATATGCTAAATCAGACGAAAATAGACAAAAGTGGATCAAATGTTAAATAAAGACAGAAATATAACAGGTAACATACAATAGTGAGGAAAAGACAACTAGAAATGCAAATATTGGAGGAGAAAATATAAGAGGGAAAAAAGGGGTTTTGATGGAAAATAAATATGATGTACTTGACAACGAGGAGGAAGAAAGGGAGGTTAGGGAAACATGAAAGTCAGGTGACAGTCTACAGGAGAAGGGTGAGAAGAAAAAGAACAAATAACATGGGAAGAAAATATATAAAAAAGTTAAGGATTTTGTTAAATGCAGGCAGCATAAAGTACACTATGAGAAGAATGGTTGTATTTTAATGATGTAAAAGGACTGATGTGGATATAATTTGTTAACATGATGCAAAATGTGTTGAGACAAGTAAAATGGAAAAATTTTAACTGATGTAGAGGAAAAACAGCATTGTGGACAAAGGGGAAGGATACATGTTCTGGGACAGCAGCACTTGTTAAAAATGAAGTAAAAATCATGGACATGAAAGTAGGGTAGGTAGAGTGCTAAATGTTTAACTTAAAACTAAAAATGAAACCAGCAACAATAGTTGTGTTACATGCATATACAAACTCGGAAAGAGAAAAAGAGGTTTGAGGTAAAATATGTGATACCAATTTACCTGTAATTATGTTAGATGAATTAACTGTAAAGGAAAGAAAGTCAGATGACACAGAATATAAAAGTAATGACAAAAGTGATGAAAATGTTATATTACAACACAGAAAAGAAATTCATATACAAGAGGAAATTTAAACAAAATGGATCATGTAACAAACTCATAGGATATGAGAGAAATTAATGGAAGCAGTA